>NC_064814.1:4888-127209 GCF_023721935.1 Panthera uncia | reverse complement strand
CGGGGCAGCTGTGGCCGCGGCCCCCCGCCCCGGGCCCTGGCCCGCCGCCGCCGCTGCTGCTGCTGCTGCTGCTGGTCGCGCTGCTGGGCGGCGCGGGCGCGCAGTACTCGAGCGACCGGTGCAGCTGGAAGGGGAGGTGAGTCCGCCGGCGCGCCCCCAGCCCTCGGGGCCGCTGGCCTCCCTTCCCGTGCCCTCCCCGCTCCGGCCGGCCGAGCGTGCGGGGGCGCGGCCCCGGGCGGGGACTCTGGGGCCCGCTCTCCAGGCCGAGTCCTGTCCGCGTCGCCCCCGCCCCCGGTTCTAGAACAAAAGAGCCCGCGGCGGCCCGGTGCCCTGGCCCGGAGGACGCCCAGAGGGAGGTGCGCCCGCGGCGCGGCGGGGTCGGTCCCGGCCGGACAGCCCGCTCGCCCCGCGCGGACCCCGCATCGGAATCGGGCGGGGGTCGGTTCTCCGGCCCTCCCGGCTCTGCCCGCGGCGAGGACTTGCGCGCCCCGGGCGGGAGGAGCGGGGCCTGCGCTCAGGGCCGAGCGGGAAGGGAGGGCCGGCGGGTCCGCGGGAGGGAGCGGGGCTTCGGAGGACCGAGCGGGGGCCCTGGCGCGGGCCCGGGTGCCGACCGCTCCCGTGCGCGCGGAGACCCGCGGGCGGACACCTGTGCGCGGGCCGAGTGCAGGACCCGCCGCGTCCCGCATCCCCGCCCCGGCCCCGGTGAAGGTCAGGCCGCCCTTGGCAGCGCGCGCGCTGGGCTCGGGGAGCCCCCCTTCACGCCCCTCCGCCGTGGCAGCCGAGGACTTTTTTTTTTTTTTTTTTTTTTTTAAACTGAAGTGTGACAAGCAGAAAGGAGTTGCAAATCACAAGTATACGCGGGCGGGGCGCCTGAGGGCACAGCTACTTTGGTGAGAAACCGCCATCCGCCCAGGGCGCTGTCGCCCTGGGCAGGCGGCTCTGCTCGCAGTTGGAAAAGCCGGTTTTGTGCCGCGGAAGGTGCCGGTTCAGGAGTTTTCAGGGATGCGCATCTCCTTCTCTGGAACTCTGTGGGCAGGGGCTGCCCTCGGGTCGCGGGGTCGGGGTGCTCGGTGGAGCAGGGCCTCTACCCGAGCCCTTCGCCCTCACACCTGATGGGAAGACTCCTGCCAGCACACACCTCGTGCTGCTGCGGGAGGTGGGGGGGGGGGGGGGGGGTGTCACGGGTTTTTTTTTGAGTGAAGACAGTTTTTCCGGGAAGCTTGGGGGGTTGTGCCAGGGTGCTGGGCTCAGTGTGAGCAGGGCAGCCGCTGGTCATCTTGGATACTTACAGAGCCAGTTCTCTGTGGAGACTGGCAATCACCCTGCTCTTTGCTCCCCACTTCTCACCGCCAAAGCCGGGGTTCTGGGCTCCAGAGATCGGGCCTGTGGTGCCCTCCACGCACACCAGAGCTGGGATGCAGGGCTGCTAAGATTGGGGCCACGAGCTTGGAGCTCTGGGGGAGGGCTGGCCTGCAGAATGCTGGCGCCAGCACAGGGCTGGCTGGGAGCCTCTGACTCTGACACACTCTTCCAGGGCTGCCCTTTCCCCCACGCTCCTAATTAAACTCCCTGCCTTGCAGCTTCTGCTGGATGAATCAGTGCACCCCTAAACTGAGGTCTAGGGTGTCCTGCTTCAGCAGATCAGAAACAGAAAGCCTGTCCCACCCTGGGAGCCTGAGTTTCCAGAGGAGGAGCTGACACCCTTTCAGGCTCTCTGAGGACTGTGTGCCTGGAAGGGGGCTGCCTCTCCTGGGGATCAGAGAGGGCTGTGAGTGAGTGCTGGTCATAGGGCCAACCAGCTCCTGGACCAAGCAGGGGTCTGCCTCCTCTTTTCTACCTGGAGAAGCAGGGACGCTTACCTGCTGCCCTCCTGTCTCCATCTTTGCTAACATACCCCGGGTCTTGGACTGCCTCCAGCTGCCCTCCACTCAGCGCAAAGGCAGAGTCTGCTGGCGGAGGGTGGCTGCAGGGGCTGTCCCAGTGGGATCTGGACGGAAGACAGGCCCAGGCCACATTCCTGGATTATAAGCTCCCCTTCCATTGTAATTGCTGCCCTAGCGATCAATATGCCTTGCAGATCAGCTGACAGATCCTTGCTGTGGAAACTTGGGTTTGCTGGTTTGCCTGCAGACTCCTGTAACATTTATGACTTTTTATGAGCTGTTCTGAAGACAGCACAGGGTGGTGTGAGCCCCAATACCCTGGGTGCATTCCGATCCCCTGATAGGGAGGGAGTTGCTCTTTATGATACTGGCCACTCACATTTGACAGGCTGAAATGCGTGTCTGGGTGTTTCCAAGCAATTAAGCAGGAGGTTTTGTAATCTCGGTCCCTTGTGCAGGGGCAGGACAGCGCCCTGATCTTTATTAGGCTGTGGTTGTAAAGGTGGACCACGAACCTTCCCACTGCCGTCGGCAGGGTTTGTGGGTCTGTCATACCTTGGCTAGCTCTCCTACTGGGTGGGGAGATGAAAGGTAACCCCAGTGATAACCTCTGGGTTTCGCCCTTGATCGAAGCTCTTCCTGACTTAAGTGAACCAGAGACCATAGTTTACTCCTGGTGACTCAGGTGAGCCAGGCTGTGGGTGTGAGTAGTAAGAACCCTGCTGCCACCACACTGACCCCTGCAGAAAGTCCCATGTCGGTTTGGAATTTGCTGTCCTTTGCCTGAAGGTGTGTCTACACTTCCCTGGGGAGTGACACTGGCAGACTCTTTGTTGTTGTTGTTGTTTTTTGAGAAATAAAGGAATCTAGTTTAAATAGCCCAAGATCAATCAGTGTCGTCAGCTCCGTAAGAGTGACTAGAACCAGAGTGTTTTCTGTCTAGCTTCATCACATCAGAAAGCAGGTATCTTATTTTTGCCTGATTAGTGTGTCACTTGCATGCCATGTGAAAATCATTAATGCCACCATCAGTGACATCACAGATGTGGCACATTTTTGCACCTCCAGCAATTTTGCATAAACAGAAGTTTTTTCAGGTTTGCTGTGGTGCTGGAAACCTAGAGGTGAGAGATTTAGCTAGATGTTCTGGTGAGCACCAGACAGGCTCGGAGTCCTTGATTTCTTTCATTAAAGGCTCAGTGGGGTCCCAGGCTGATCAGAGTCGGTGAGCATCTGAGTGGCGGTCTTGCACATCACATGCTACCGACCTTCATGTGAACACTCCTGTGTTGAGTGCCTGGCTCACGTCTTGTTGATCTCAGTCCTTCAGGAGAACATGAGGGGGAGCAGAACGGAGGGGCGTGCTGGCTATGGACCCTGGGATGGGCATAGACAGTTCTCTGGGTGGCAGTGAAGACATCAGGTAAAGGGTGGACATTTCTTCTAAGTCCACTTTTGTGTTGTTCCCGGTCCTCCTATAGTCGAGTGACTTATGAATAAATGGAGCCGGGTGTAGTGCACAAGATGTACAGGGTCATCTGTGCAGGCTGGGGACAGCCATGGGCTGGCCATCTGTCCCCCACAAGCGTTCCCTCTGCCCTTGCCTGAGATATGGGTGGGGTGTGGACCTCTCTGTTTCCCTGTCCACTGTTTGGATTAAAGTGACTTAGTGAGAAGTATCCGAAGCCTTTGGTATGGGCTTTCTTTTCCCTTGAGCCCCAGGGTCCCTCCCCGACGGAGAGGAAAGTGAAGCCTGGACAGGATGGTTTTTAGGGGAGAGAGCTTTGAGGATTGGTGTCTGGGCACAGGGCAAGTGTCCAGCTGCCCCTTGAGGCTGGAGACAGGAGAGGAGGGACACTGTGATAAAGTTTGTTTTGGCTGCCCGAGAGCAGAGGTGATTATAGTCATCTGTGTCAACCACTTACCATTTAGTCTAATTTTTTCACACAGCACTATAATTTTGCTCGTCCACACATATGTGTCAGAGGAGCTTATATGAGTTTTATTTGACAGTAATTTGTAAGTCTGTTTTGCGTGTGTGGCTCTGGTAGGCGTCTGAGGCCAGGCCGGCTGCTAGTGACCCAGGGCCTTGCGGGGGCGGGGAGCGGGGTTGGGGGGGGTCACCTCCTTGACACCTCCCTCTGATGTGGTCTGCAGGATGACTGTGCAGCCCCAGCCCACAGCTGGCCATCGAATGAAAAGTGAGGTTTTTTGGAGCCCAGAGCATGAGTCACCAACAGTAAATGCAAACCATATGTTACGTGTTTTCTCCTCTGTAGAAAGGGTTTCTGGTAACTCACCCAGGCCTGGGCTCTGAATATAGCATTGTTTATTACACATAAAAATCCTAAGAATGTGGGTGAACCTGTCTGAGATCCGATCAGAACCAAATTTCATGTAATAAAACACTTGGTTGAAGTCATTGGTTGAGTTCCAGGGCTGCTTGGTGGTTATGACGTAACCATCAGCACAAGCTGACATTCACATTAAAATTTTGAGTAGGGGAAACTTTAACGTTTTTGATGGTTTCAATTTCTTGAAAACATAACGTAATGACTTTACTCAAGACCTGTCTCACGAAGAGTGTACAGACTTCATTTTTTCCTATTTAGCATTTATTAGGAGTGAGATTAACTTGGCAGAAGCTTCCCCTTGGGAAGGTGAATGGTCTGCTCACTGTTTGCGTCTCTCTCCTGTGGCTTGTTCACGCATTCCCTCCCATGCCTCTCCCCCATGGAGGACCATTACCTTACTTTTGTAATTTGCTGTGATGATATTTGAGTTTATTTTTGAAGATCTGATTGGCAATGCAGGGTCTTCAGGTTTGCAAATGGAAACACTTGCCCCTATCTGTGAGGAGCTAAAGACAAAAGTCACCAACAACCTCCAGCCCCGCCCCCCCCCAAGCTGCTAACATTCCTATTTGGTTTCAAAGCTACTCTCTGGACCAAGTGAACCGCTCCTTGTTTTCACACTCAGTGGGAATCTGCCATCGTTCCTGGCCCTCGGTTGGTCATCTGGAACTCGGGTTTGTGCCAGAGTCCTGTTGGTGTGTCCTTGAACGTGTTCCAGAAGGCCCCCCCCTTCCGTGGTTCTTCCCCCATTGCATGACGCGGGGAGCCCCCAGGGCATGGGCGCCCAGTGCTGCAGCCTTGAAGGCCGGCAGATGGAGCGTCGAGGTGCTGAGAGGGTCTGAGACAAACATTGTCTACGCGCATCAGGGCGTGAGCCCGTCTCACCGTGACTCTCTGGGGCAGGCCTGCTGGAGGGGACTGTCCCTCTCTGGAAACGGCCCCTTGCAGCAGGGCAGAGGTGGGGGTGAGGGGCTGCTCATGCACCTGGGCAGGCGTCCCCCAGGCGGGTACATGTGGGGTGCCGGGCCCCGGCTGACGCGTGTCCCCTCTGCAGCGGGCTGACGCACGAGGCCCACAGGAAGGAGGTGGAGCAGGTGTACCTACGGTGCTCGGCGGGCTCTGTAGAGTGGATGTACCCGACTGGGGCTCTCATCGTCAACGTGCGGCCCAACACCTTCCCGCCCTCCCGACGACACCTGACTCTGTGCATCAAGCCCCTCAGGGACTCCTCGGGCGCCAATATTTATTTGGAAAAAACTGGAGAGCTGCAGCTGCTGGTGCGGGACGGGGACCGCGGGCCCCGCCAGGTGCACTGCTTTGGCTTCGAGCAGAGGGGCCTGTTCGTGGAGGCAACGCCCCAGCAGGACATCAGCCGGAGGACCACGGGTTTCCAGTACGAGCTGACCAGCCGGCACGCGGAGTCAGACCTGCGTGCCCAGTCAGGTGAGTGGCAACCTCCGGGGCGGGGAGGGCAGTGGGGACGGGAGGTTCCCCTCCCATGGTCGCTGTGAGAACCCGCCTGCTGCTGGCAGATGGGCCCCCCGTGCGATGGGCATTGGACATGTGTGGCCCCGTTAGTGTTGTGGGTGTTTTGCACGTGGGGAAACAACGCAGTCTCAGGAGGCGTGTTTGAGGAGGGTGAACACACATGCCCTGAGAACGGCCATAGGTTGGACCTGAGAGCCGTGATGGGGTGTGGTCCTGGCTCCCTGCTCCTCTTCTGTGCTTGGGACTGTAATCGGAAATGGGTGCTGTGGCTGTTCCCACCGCCCCTGTGTTTCTTCTGATATGTGGATTGGCTGCGTGTTTTTGACATCAGCTGCAGCCTCTGACATGTCGAGTTTTGGGTGGGAGCCAAGGGTGATTCACTCTCCAGAGAGGTGCAGAGCCTTGCTGACCTGAATTGTGGAGCTGGTACCAGCTTCCGGAGGCATTTTGTGGGTGGGTGTTACAAGGACCACCCCATGTGGAGTGGAGACAACGGCAGCGTGCCAGGAGAGGGGCTGTGTGTGTGTGGGGAGGGGGGGGGCGAGTCAGGCAGCACAGGAGCTCACCCGGGTTAGTGAGGTGAGTGAGGACCTCTCTGGGGTTCCCGTGAGGCCGGCCCTCGAGGAGCCTTCTCCACTGCAGAGCCCTTCTCGTTGTGGTGCTGGCAGGAGTCCCCTCAGCAGCCAAGGGTGTGTGTGTGGGTGTGTGTGTGTGTGCGCGCACGTGGGGACTGTGAGTTGGCAGACAGCTTGGCAGGGCCCTGTGTGGAGGGTGGCGTTGGTCTCTGAAAAGTTCCAGAGACAGAGACTGAGGAGGAGTGAGTGGCCTCCAGAGCTCTCACGTGGGGTGGGTCTCGCCCCATGTGCCATGAAGAAGGACTGAAGTCCTCATCTTATATAGACACCCATGCCAAGCGTGGCCCTTGCTCCAAGGCATAGATGACCTCCTGGGGTCCAAGTGTGTGGGGTGGGGGTCCTAGTGTCCCACTTGTGTCAGTCCCGAAGCTGGTTGTGGCGAGACGCCTACTGGTTGAGGGGGTGTGAGCTTGGATTGTCCTGTGAGTAGGTTCCAAGAAGGCCATTCTCCAGGTGACCAGCTGGCCCAGATGATGGGCAGGTAGGGGTGCCATGGCATTGAGTGGTGCAGGCCAGGGAGGAATGCTGCTACCACCCCCAGTACACGCGGCGGTCCCAGTACAAGGAGTGACCCGGGCCCAAGTGTCAGCAGTGCTAAGGCAGAGACACCTGGTTTGAGGGGTGGGTCGTCTCCAAGAATAGTATAATCTCCACATTTTAGTAAATGAGATGTTTAATTCGAGTAAAACAGATCTGCTAGGATTTGAAATGTAGACTTTTCTCCTGTATGTGAATCTGCATTTTATTGTTCTGCATTCTTGGCTCAGATCAGTTTTCAAAACCTTCAGTCTCTCTCAAAGTAAACCGGTGTGTTGGAGAACTTCAGTGTAGGATTGCCCGGGTAGGACCCCCGCCCCCTTCTGAGTGCCAGCCGCCCGGGTAGGACCCCCTTCCCCCTCCAAGTGCCAGCCGCCCGGGTAGGACCCCTGCTTCCCTCCCAGTGCCAGCCGCCCGGGTAGGACCCTGCCCCCCTCCAAGTGCCAACTGCCCGGGTAGGACCTCCACCCCCTCCCAGTGCCAGCTGCCCGGGTAAGACCCCCACTCGGAAAGGTAGCACTGGAAGCTGCTGTAAATCTCAGGACCTGAATGATATTTTAACCACAACAGCCTTTATCTTGATGACCAGCTATAGGAGGGTGGGTTAGAGAGCTAGAGGAGGGTACCCCAGTCTCGCTGTAGGGGACCTGGAGATAAACTAATAATAAAAACAAAATCTGGAAAAACCCAGTCACCGAATTTAATGCTTGTGGCTGAGTGAAGCAGATGTTAGAAACTTGTTAACAATTCCTTTTTTTTTTTTTTTTTGAAACATTTTATTTTTAAGTAATCTCTACACCCAACGTGGGACTCAAACTCACAACCCCAAGATCAGGAGTCCCATGCTCCACTGACGCCTCTTACTGATTGAATGTTGATGGCCCTTTAAAGATATTTGCTGCTGGTCCCTGTTCTCTTGTGGCTTGAGCTTCCTTCCACCTGGTGGGTCATTCTTACCAGATGCTGGCGCTGCCTGTGTAGCCAGTTGTTTCTTTGTTGGGCACCTGAGCGCTTCCATTTGTCCAGAAGGAAAATGCACAAGGGTGGCCATGGGCTGGGATGACTCAGAGACCATGGCTCCGCCCTCAGGGACCAGAGACTTAGTCTCTCTCCCTCTCCTTGTGGGCAGGGTCTGTGCACCCCAGGTTCCCCTGGTCCCTGTTTTCAGGCCAGGACAGTGAGCAGATTTGGGAGAGGCCTGTGGGATCAGTGGTTGGGCTGCCCTAGGTTCCAATGGGGCTGCCAGGACAAGGTCCTGCATGATGGTGGGTTGTCTGGTCACAGCCTCTGCTTGCCCTCTGTGCATCTCTCGAGACCCCATGGAGGACGTTCAGCTGTGGCTGGGCATTGGGCAGTCTGGGTGGCCCAGGGGTTCCCTTCTTACCTCTCCCCCACCCCTGACATATGCCCACTGGGCCCTGGAGCGTCTATTTAAATCCGGGGCCTGCAGGGATCCAGGCACCCCGTGGATAGTGGGGTATGAACGTGCGTCTGTGCGTTGGCCAGGAATCAGGCCTGGGACAGCCCAGAAACTTAGCAACTGTCAGAACTGGGGGTGGGGACTCAGATGTATGTGGGGTTCTAGGAGCTGGGATAGAAACAGGCACAGATTCTGGGCCCTTCCTGGGGGCTCAGCACTTTCTCAGCCTGAGGGAGATGAGGGGCAGCGAGGCTCTGGGGAGGCTCGTGCGTCCTTCTCCCCAGGGTATTTGCCTTTCATCAGGGGATGGGCTCCTAAGCCTTTAATGCCAAAGGAATGGGTATGTAATGTGGAATGTCGGTGCCAGCCATCTGGCAGCAATGATGTCTGCCGGGCCAGGCAGGCTCTCAGATGGTAGTGTGTGGCTCCCGGCTCTCTCCTGTTCTGGCCCTGGCCGCAGCTGCAGGAAACTTGGGTGAAGCTGGAGCCTGGGCACCTGTGACGTGGAGGTGTGCAGGTGCCTGTGGGCTGGGCGGTCAGTGATCCTGCCTGCTGCAGAGGTGGATGAGCCTTCTCCCTCACTGGTGACTCATAGTAGCTTCTAGTTTGTGCTGACTTGAAAACAGAGAGGCTCCCGGATGAGAGATGTGTGTGAGCCTCATGGCCCCGGATGGTCCCGCTTGGGAGTGTTTGCAGTGAGTGCGGTCGCCTGGTGTGCACTTGAATAACCAGCTTCCTGGTATGGTCTGAGATGCACTGACACCCAAGAAAAGGCCAGAATGGAGAGGCAGGCCACTCCTTACAGGCGCAGATTGAGGGGTGGGTGGTAGGAGGTGACCTGAGGGGTTGGGGGGGCCGTGCGGGATCGAGCCTCCTTTCCCCACCCTGCCCTCCTCCTCCCCCACCTCCTCCTCCATGGGCTTCATCAGGGCATCTGAGTAACGCAGTTGCTGAAAAACTCTGGCAGGACACGAAAGGTGGGCAAGTGGCCAGATCCAGCTAACTAATGGATGAAACTCTAGGCCACTCCTGGAACCCGGCCGGGCTGTCTGGGGGCCGTCCTCCCCAGAGCCCTGGTGTACGTGGGGAAGCAGGCACACCAGGACCCTCTGTTGCCCAGTAGGGTTGGGGATGTGTGGTGGTGGCCAGTGAAGGATGGCAGGGGGTTGCTCTGTCTGGTTCTAGGGGGTGGAGACAAACCTTCTCCTTGGTTTGCCTGGGGCAGCCCAGGTGGACCCCTGATTCCAGTCTGTTCTTTTATTCCTCTGGGAGCTGAACAGCAGGGGCTTACCGGCTTGGCCACATCTACCTTCTGGGGTTAGGGGTTTGGGGTCCATGTGATGCCTACCCAGAGCAGGCTTCCTTGAGCAGATGAGGTGGGAAGACAGTGGCATTTTAGACCCACGGCAAGAGGGGACGGTGCTGGCCATTAATGCATGAAAGTTATTGGGATTGCTGGCCAGTAGCCCGAGTCACGCGGTTTCCAGTGTGCTCCATCCCCCTTCCCTGGTCAAACTTGCTGTGTTTGATGTGTTGGGGGGGGGGGGGGGGGAAAAGGACCCCGGGGGGGGGGGGGGGGGGGGTACAGGAGCCCCCCACTGAGGAGCTCTCTCGGTTTGGTGGTGGCCCTGATGGGCTGTGGGGGATGAGTGGCAAAGGTCAGCAGAAGTCGAAAGAAGCCTCATTATGTCCTAGAAGCAGAAAAGGAGAGAAGAGATTTTTCCCCCAAAGGATCGTTTATTTTCTGTAATTATCTTTCATCTCGCCCATCTCTGCACTCCTGGGATGAAAGCGTGTGGCATCCACCTGCTTTCTCAGCAGGAACAGGGTGGGGTGGCAACAGGCCAGGAGGAGAGGTGGGGGAGATTGAGATATCCCCGCGGTGGCTGACCACCTCGGGGTGGCACCAGCCCGCAGCTGGCTGTGGTGAAAGAGGAGGAGGTTCCAGAACCTCATGTGGCAGCTGGGCCTCAGCTCACACCAGCCCCGTGCCGGCCGTGTCCCCTCCCTGTGCAGTGCTGCACCCACCAAACCTGCCACCTGTCACTGGCTGCAGTGACGACCCCAGCGGATGTCCTCATGCACAGTTTTCCCTTTGGAAGTTGTATGTGTCTGCCTGGTTGTCCTTCCTGCCAGACCAGCGTGCGGCCATCTGCAGACCTGTCCCAGGCCAGGGCCCAGGCATGAGGCGCCCCCCCCCCCCCCCCCCCCCCCCCCCCGCCGTCCTCCCGCCTGCACCTGCCATCCTCACCTGGGTCCCTGCAGTAGCCCCAGCTGCTCTCCCTGACCCTGTGTTTTCCTTCTTCAGTTCATTTTGTGCACATTCCGGAAGACTCTCCCTAAGATGCCCACACCTCAGCCAACCCCTCTCAAAGAACCGTAAACCCAACTAGGCTCTTGGCTGCTCCCTCCTCACCTTCCCCTGCAAGGAAACGAGATTCAGTGTGTCCGAAACCAGCACATTCCACTGCCTTTATGAGCCCAACTCCGATTAATAATTGTTTCCAGATTGCTTCTCTTGGCATCCACAGACTGGATTTTCCAATGAGGTGACCTGTGCTTCGTAAAACTCAGAATTATGAGGGAAGTCTCCAGGGTGGCACTTTATTAGCTCAGCTGTGGTGGTATCGGCTCCCTGAGGCTTCTGGTGGGAGGATCTGCGGGCTGCTGACTGCCCTCCGCCGGTGCCCCAGGCACCCCCACACCTTCGGCAGTGCAGTGGGGGTGTGAGTAGGTGGCCGTCCCGGACAGGCTCCTTGCCGCCTTCCTCCTTAGCCCTCAGCGGGCGTCCCCGGGCCCGTGTCCACGGAGAGGGTCACGCTCTTGGGCTTGGTGAGTTGTGGGCCGCCAGGCCGGGTATCTGACTGCCAGGTGTGGCCTGGGCCTGTTGCTGTACCACTGCTGCCTTTGTGGGCACTGCCTGTGGTCTGTCTCGGCCGACTCAGAACCTGAGATGTGCCCCTAGAGAGCTTGTGTGGACCGAGCTTCCCACCCACCCTCACTTGGAGCGTCTAGAGGCCTGGCCCCCAGGGACTCTGCTGGGGCTCCTCTCTCCTGGGCAGATGCTTTATGAGGGGTGCCCAGGATGACGCCTCTGACCCCCTGGCACAGGCGCTGAAATTAGACCTTGCCTTTGAGCAGAACTGGAGAGCCCGGCCTCGTCATGCCCTATGTGTGTGGGCAGCGGGCCGCTGGAGGGGCGTGCAGGGTAGGGGACCCCCAGTGGGCTGCCTTCTTTTTTAAGAGAGGCCTTGAGGCTGGGGGTCTATACATGGAAGCAAAGTGCCCCAGGTGGGCAGCAGTCTTTGGGATTTGGAGCTGGGTAGGACATCCTCTCGGCCAGGCTGGCCAGGCTTCAGCACACCCAACCGGCTCTGCTAGTCCTGTAGCTTCACCAGGTTCCCGAGAACCTGATAGAAGCGGCAGGCAGTGTGTGGGCCAATGAGTCACGTCCCCCTGAGCTGGCCTGGGGCACACACATCCTCCCCTGCCCAGGGCAGGACCACCAGGGCCAGTGCTTGGAAACTCCTGTCCACCCCCTGGGGTCCGCAGAGACCCTGTGCTGCCTAGGGCAGCACAGACCCTGTGCCCCGCGCGCCAGAAGGCCTCTCTGAGCTCTAGCTGCTCGGTGCCTGGCCTTGCCCCCGAGGCCTCGAGTCTGCTGCCGCCAGGGTGCAGGTGACTGCTCGCCCAGTTCGCGTGTGAGGGCCAGCAAATGCCAAAGCCAGGACGTTCCGGGGCCTTGAGAAGGTGATCTTATTCCAGCAAGACTTCATACCTAACCTTTGTCTGAGCTGGGAGGATTTGTGCCAGACTCTAGAGGCTCAGCGGCCAGGGGGCAGAGGCCTTGAAAAGTGCAGTGTGACTGCCAATTCATGCTGTGTCCTCCCAAATCCAGTGCTGGGTTGGGAGTGCCGTGGTCTGGGGGGAGTTGCCAGAGGCTTGTGCCCCCCCGCCTTTCTTGAGGCCTCACCCAATCTGAGGAAGTTAGGGTGAGGACTGTGCTGGGGCAGAAGTTAGTGGGGTGGGGCCTGGCTTGGCTGGAGGAAGCCAGCCCCCACCCTTGCCCTGCCAGGCTGTGGGGGTTTGGGGATTCTGTGAACCAGGCTTGCCGTAGATAGTGTTTGCAGGCAGTGATCTGGTCTGAGGTCAGGGGTCTGGGGAAGGGGGCTGTGCTGATGGCTGGGACTTGTTTGGACGAGAGCCCCGCGGCCTCGGCCTGCAGACGTGACCCTCGATGCTCACCGACACCTTCGGCAACCAGTGCCCTGACCTTCTGGTCTCGGCTACAGATGGGGACCTGGGGAACAGGTGTTGTGTGAGTGGCTGGTGTGGCTGTGGAGGCTGGGAAGGAGGCGACTCTCAGCCAGGCTGGTGTGGGGGACGTAGCTTCCGACCAGCTCAGGTTGGTTTCCCGTTGGTGATGGACCTGGGAGAGTGGTTTACCCCGGGGCCCAGCAGTTGCTGCACCAACAAGCTAGGTGGGGACCAGCACGGACGCCCACTGTCCCTCGGGGTGTGGTGCACGCCCTTCATAGCCACATCTTGCGCTTGGGGTTCCCTGGATTCATCAGCGCCCGCACCCCGTGTGGTGGCCAAGGTTGGGTCCTCTGTCCTGTTCCCTGAGGTCAGAGCTCTTACGGGACCTGGTGGGTGTGAGCGGGGTCTGTGTCCCACAGACCCTACTCCTAACCCTGTTCTCTCCCCGCAGCCCCGTGCCGCCCCTGCAGCGACACAGAAGTGCTGTTGGCGGTCTGCACCAGCGACTTCGGTAAGTGTCCTCGTGCTCCTGCCACACGTCAGGAGCCCCGCTTGGGCCTGGGAGGGCCTTCCGGTGCTGGCACTCAGCTTGGGGAGGAGACGGCTGAGGGCATTGGGCTTGGAGGTGTAATAGGGGAGGGACGGATCTGTGCCGGATGAGAGGGGTGGGAGTCCTGTTTAAGGTGGTCACTGAGCATTTTCCTCCAAGGCATGGTCTAGCCTCACCTCAGAGTCCTGCTCTCCTCTGGGCCCCTGTGGACGCTCCAGCAGGAGTTCCTGGTCCTGGGGGTCCGAGGAGCCTGGGGCCCCCGGGGCTGAGATCAGGACTCAGCCGCGTGCTTTTGCTCTTGGGCAGCGGGGTGGGGGGGAAGCACTCTGGGCGGGGGGAAGGCAGCCCGGCTGGACCCTGCTCTGAGCGCCTCCAGCTCAGAGGGCAGTAGTGTGGTGGGAGTGCAGAGCTCCTTTCCACGTTTTGGTCCTGCATCTGGAGGATGGGGGACCTTGCCCTGGGCCTGCTCTGCCCAGCTCCCTCCCATCACCCCCTCCCCTCTGAGCTGCCCCGTTTCTGTCCCACCTGGATACAGGGCGGCAGTAGATGTTGTGTGTTAATTGCGGTTGTGTCTTGTTCTAACTTGAAACGTTGATGCACACAATGTGACTTCTGTCTTCTGTTTCTCCCCACTTATATGGCTGTTATCCCTGACAGAGTCTGAGTGGCAGGGACAACCCCTAGAGGGCCTCAAATGTGTGAACTGTTCTTTCTAATGGGATTTCTGGAATGCAGAATTCAGGGTCAGCCCCCGCAGGGTCACCCCTGGTGACCCCACTGACTCCTGTGTTCTTGCCTCCGTAGTCGTCCGAGGCTCCATCCAGGACGTCACCCACGAACCAGAGCAGCAGGAGTCCGCCATCCACCTGCACGTGAACCGGCTGTACCGGCAGAAGAGCACTGTCTTCCGGCCAGCCCCAGAGGGTGGTGGCTGGCGGGGGCACGTCACCACGCTGTTGGAGTGTGGTGTGAGGCCCGGACGTGGGGAGTTCCTCTTCACGGGCCACATACACTTTGGGGAGGCCCACCTTGGCTGCGCCCCGCGCTTCAAGGACTTCCAAAGGATGTACAAGGATGCTGAGGAGAAGGGCCTGAACCCCTGCGAGATGGGCACAGAGTGACTGTGGGTGGCCACCGCTGCTGCCACAGCGGGCGCTCGGACCTGTGCTCCCCTGCGCACAAGCCACGTCTGACCCCACGAGGTCCTGGCCAAGGACTCCCTGACTGATTGGAAATGTTGTAAGATGCAAACTAAGTTATTATATTTTTTTTAAAAAAGAAACGTCCATAGGAAATAAACTCCAGTGTCTTAAAATGCCTTGTGTACCATTTCATGCTGTGTTTCCAAAGCACCCGACGGGATTGTGTTGGGCTGGTGTGTTGGGTAGGGCTCTGGGGCCGGAGCCCCTGGAGGATGCCCAGCACCAGGCTTTGTACAAAGCTCGGGGACCATTTAGAGTGGTTTCTTATGATGGAAATTTACAGAGCCAAATACTTATTTTTTGGTTGGTTTTGTTTTTCAAAGACTGTGTTTTGCTAGCCGTGGTCACTTTTGGGTCACTGGCAGCGGTGTGTCTGCAGCCCTGTGGGGTGTGCACGCGCTTCCCTGGTGTCCGCGTAGGGCTTCTCCTGGGGCCAGCACACCCGAGGGAGCCCCGCAGCCCAGCCGCTCGGGGCCTTTCATTCTGGGCCCAACTGTAAGTACGGCTGTTACTCTCGGGCTTCGGGAAACACATGCACCTCCTCCTTCCTCCCCCGCCTCCCTCAGCCTCTGCCTTCCCTTTCCTGATAACCCAGATGCTGCCCCTTGACTCTAGCTCCCCCCAAATGCCTGAGTCCGCGGCAAGTCTCTGGCCCCCCAGGGGCTGGTCTGCACTAGGCTGGTGACCTCCACGCTCTCAAGGGTGAGTTAGTATCCAGCAGCGGCTGTAACAAACGACCACAGACTGGAGGCTTAAACAACATTCATTCTCCCCTTGTTCTGGAGGCCAGAAGTCCAAAATCAAGGTGTGGCAGGGCCAGGCGCCCTCCGAAGGCTCTAGGGGAGGAGGTTTTCTGTCTCTTCCAGCTTCTGCTGGGTGCTGCCGGTCCTTGGTGCCCCTGGGCCTGTAGATGCATAGTTTCAGGCTCTGTCCCCTTCTCCCCTCTGTGTGCCTGTGTCCAAATCCCTCCTCTCAGAAGGACACCAGTCACACAATTAGGTCCCACTCCCATCTAGTACAACCTCACCTTAGTTGATTAAGTCTGTGAAGACCCTGTTTCCAAATAAGTTCACAGTCACGTGTTCTGGGTAGATGGGAATTTGGGGGGACACTACTCATCCCAGTACTGGGGTCACTGGGGTGCCACATAATTAGATCTAAGCCTGCATCCGCGTGAGTGAGGTGATTTCTCCCAAACAGCTGCTGAGGCTGAGGGGGGACCCTGGAGAGGACACTGGTTAGTGAGCTCTGTGCCGGCTGCACCCAAGCCTCGGGCACACTGTGTGGCCACAGGGAGGTGCTGCGTGCTAGCCCAGGTGTTCCCTGCCTCAGGTGGGTGTGCCCTCACTCCTGAGCACCCTGCTTCGGGTGGTGGATGTGGCCTGGCCCGGGCATGCCCCAGCTCAGGTGTGTGCTCAGGTCTGTGGGCTGCAGCAGGTCACAACCTGAAGCAGCAAGGTTGGTGATGGGAACAGGTCCTACTGTGGCTAATAACTGTGATGTTCTATGCCAGGAGTATGTTGTGCAGCAGATAGCCAGGCCCACAGTGACCCTGCTGTTGGGTTCATGCTTTGGGCTTTTCTGGGTGTTAACTCTGACACTGGAGGAGGCCACAGGGCTTGCAGGTGCTGCAGAACCAGAATGTCGGGTTTGGGTTTCGGTTTCAGGGCTGGCTTTCTTCCTTATGTCAGTACGGGGGCCCGGGAGGAGCTGGGGACCTAACCCCACGTGCTGATGTCCAGGGTGGAGGCAGCTTCTGCTCTGGTGCATGGCAGCAGGTGAGAGCTGCTCTGGGCGGGGGCGGGGCAGGGTCTTCCAGCTGGACACCTGGAGGGAGAACAGGGCCTGTGTCCTCCCCCCAGAGTCTGGGGTGGGGGGCGGCTCTGGTGTTGGAGGTCTAGGGCTGCTTGGTGTTGGGAGGGGCTGGGTCACCGTTTCCGAGAGCCATGCCCTCCTGCTGTCCAGGGCCTCCGGCAGCCATCTGAGGTCCCTGTGTGCCTCAGCTTGCTCTGTGACACCAGATTTTCTGCTTTCCCATGTCTGTCCTCAGGGGAGCCTCCATACTGTGGAGCCCTGAGGGGCCAGGGTGAGGCACTTGGAGGGTCCTCTGGCTGACCAGTGGCTCTGCCCAGCGTCTTGGCCTAGTGTCCCTGTCTTGGCTCTGGTCAGCCCCAGTTACCGTGTGGAATGGAGCTGTGGGCACCCTTCTTTGTCCCTGTCCAAAGGTGAAGGGGAGGTGTGACCCAGGCCCTCCTTCCTGCCAAGCTGCACCCTCAGTGTCTCCCCTGCAGTCCTGTCCTCTTGCTCTAAGGAAGAAGCAGGCCCTCCCAGCAGGATGAAGTCTCTGCCTGGCCCCCTTTCCTTCCTTTCCCTGCTGGCCTTGTAGGGAGCCTTCACCTCCTCCTTGTATGTTTCCCCAGAGAGCTACATGTCCCAGACCCCCTGCACAGGTTGACCGGGACCCCAGCATGGCCCTGGACGTGCCTCCTCCTAGCAGACCGCAAGGGACATCCTTATTCTCTTGGCCCAGCTGCAGCGGACACCCTTTCTTAGCATGTTTCTCGAGCATGTCGGTTGCAGGACCCCAGGTCTGGGCCTGTCCGGTGACACTGGGATCAAGAAAAACAGAGGCTTTCCGCACTGCTGTGTCAACCATGACATCTGTGGGCAGTCTGCTTACAGACTGCCCTCCTGTGCCAGAGGCAACCTGAGCGCTTTCTCCTTCTTCACTCTGCCATCCCCGGCGGGACACACAGGGATGGCCTCACACCTCTCCTGCTGGTTTGGGCTCCCCAAGGGCTCAAGCCCCTGTACCCCAGTACTCAGGGGCCGCCCGCCTCTCTCCAGTCTTGGCTGTGGGGAGTCAGGCTGACCCTGTGGCCTCCACGGCCAGGCCCTGATTTTGTGCACGATGTCTGGTTTTGTGCAGCATGGTACCTGCTTGGAGGGGCTGGGCTGGGACAGGCTGCAGCTGTGGGGGCCACGTGCTCCATCGGGGTCTGACCACGGCCCACACTTGCACAGGTGGCCCACTGAGCCCCAGGGGAACTTCAAGACTGCTGTGTGTGGGCATCTTTGCTCTGGCCTCTGGTAGTGAGGTGGCCCCCAGGTGAGGGGCCCCAGCAGACATCCCAGGCCAGGTTGGCCGGCCTGACACACCCTGTTAGGTGTGGGTAAGGATGAGGCCTGGAGTCAGCTGTACCACAGGGCTGCCCCTCCAGCGCCAGCACTGGGACCCTGCCCTCCAGGGGAGCTGGGTTGCTGTGGATTATACTGTGTGAAGTGGCTGCTAGAGCCCAGGGGTGGAGAGCTGGGTAGGTGGGGAAGCTGCACTGCGGTTTCAGCTATGGTCATGGCGGGGCCCCGGGAAGGCAGGAGTCTGAGAGGGGCCAAGGTGCGTGCAAAGGCCCTGGGTGGGAGGGTTGTGTGGCCAGGGGAGGGGACAGAGCACCAGGTGACTTTTTAAAAGTTTTCCGCAAATCCCTCTTGCTTTCTGTTTCCTATCACTTGGCCCATGAGACTGAGGCACAGGGTCTCAGGTTGATAATTTGCATTTCTTTGATCCTTTCTGGATGGGCCCCGTTTCCATGTATGTGCTCTTACCTTGTCTGTCATCTGATAACATCCTTTACCTGTGGTGGTCGGCAGATCGATGGCCCCAAAGATGTTCTCATCCCAGTCCCTGCAACCTGTAGCTATGTTCCCTCACATGGCAAAATCACGGGTGGAGTTACAATTGCTGATAAGATGGGGAGACTATTCTGAATCGTCTGCTGGCCCTAATGTCATCAGGGTTCCTTAAAAGTGGGAGAGGGAGGCAGAAGAGAGAGAACCAGGGGACACAGCTTGAGAAGGGCTCATCGGGAAGCTACTGGCTCTGAGGGATCTGCTTCCCCTCGGAGCCTCCAGAGGGAACCCACCCCTGGATCTCAGGCCAGCGTGACTCATGTGGGACCGAGGCCTGCAGAGCCGTGTGATAATAAACTTGGGTTGTTTTAAGCCACGATAAGATTGTGGAGTTTGTTACAGCAGCTGTGGGGGGAAAAGTATACCCAGGTACCTTCTTATCTGGGGTCACAGGGCCTCTGTGGCTCATGAATCCCCCTAAGTTGTGTAAGATGGTGGGTCATATATCTACTTACATTTTTAGAAAACAAGGTCATAACTTAAAAAAATTTTTTTTCATGTTTTTTTTTCTGTTCTGTTTTGTTTTTTGGAGGGAGAGAGAGAGAGATAAAGTGCAAGCAGGGGAGGGGCAGAGAGAGAGGGAGACACAGAATCTGAAGCAGGCTCCAGGCTCTGACCTGTCAGCATAGAGCCCAACGTGGGGCTCGAACTCACGGACTGTGAGATCATGACCTGAGTCGAAGTCGGATGCTCAACCAACTGAGCCACCCCGGCGCCTTAATAAGCTCATAACTTTTATCAGAATCTCAAATTTAGGAACATAACTCCATATGGGTGGAGAGTACGGGGCAGGTGTGAGCTTTCTGATAGGTCTCTGGGGGATTGTGCCCATTCCCCACCCCTCCATTGGCCATCTCTCCTTCTCCCTGTCCCTCCCTCTGTCTCTGTCAGTCTCTGAGCCTCTCTCCTTATCTCAGGTGGTTTTTCCTCTTTGCCAACCAACCTGCTGCCTCCCTGCTTGGAGCTGCCCGCTTCCAGGTGTGGTGCCAGCTCAGAGGGGACGTGCCAGTCCACACCTGGGCTCACCTGTCTTAAGTCATCTTCTCCACCCAGACATGAGGGCGGAGTCCCCTGGCACCCACTGATCACCAGCCTCAGTGACACCCTCCAAGGCCCACCTGTGGTCTCTTCTTCCAGTGCCCAAGACCCTCTTCCCGGTGGCCCCTCATGGCCCTTATAGGTACTGGAAGGCTCCTGGGCCTTCTGTTACTCTCTCTGGTCTTTAGGACACACTCCAGGTCTGTGGAACCCCCTTCCTCAGGCCCTCTTCTTCTGTGGCTGGATTTCAGGACCTTGCCTGTCACCCTGAGGTGCCCCACCTGCCCTGTGTTAAGGCCACGCCCAGACTGCCAGGGCTCTGCTCATGGTCACGCCTGACACAGACGTGTCAGAAGGTGCCCAGGGAAGAGGCCTCGCCAAAGCAGCTGTGCGGAGCCAGGCCTGGGTTCCCTGGGTCCTTGCTGGCCCATGAGGGACCGACTCAACAAAAGGTGGTGCCTGCTGTGGTCCCGTCTGGCTTTGCCGCTGAGGTGCTCTCTACCACAGTGAGACGGGACACTGGGGCTCAGGGTCATGGAGAACCCTAATCGGGAGGGCTGGTGGGGAGCCCTGCCCAGGACTTTCCCCAAACTTCGTCCTGCCTGAGTGGCTGGAGAGCATTTCTTAACCTTCTAAGACGACCCCCTCCCCAAAGTGCATCAAGTGCTGATTGAGACTTTTCCAGGACAGACCTCCCAACTCCCCGGTAGCCCCTCTGCCCTCATACCCACTGCCTCATCAGGGAAGGGGAGGAGGGTCCTTTCCCTGCCCCTTCTGTTGCTCAGGACCCAGGAGGTTGGACAAGAGCGCCACTGTGGTCTGCCCCCAGTGCCCAGGCAGGCTGAGGGCTCCCTGCACCCCTGGCCTCCGTGGCCCTCAGTGGTTTTGAGGACAAGGTAGACATGTCAGTGCCACGGTCTTGATTTCCTGGACCCCCAATTGGGGCCACCATCCGCCTGAGCAGACAACCCTTCATGGATAAAGGGCTACGTATGAAGATGGGCGCATGCTGGAGAGTGTGGTCTACGGCTCACACGTGTGAGTGCCTGAGCTCCTGGGCCTTCTACTGGCCTGCCTGCCCTGTTCAGTGGCCTTCTGAGCCCTGTCCTTCACATACCCTTGGGCCTGGGGGCTGGGGGCTGTGGTGTGGCATGGGTCTGCCCACTGGACCAGGGGACACAAGGCTCACAGTGTGAGCACGCTGCCTGGGCCCCCTTGGCAGGTTTTCATCCCAGAATATATGGCACCAAGAAGAGAAGATACACCAGATTACCACCGGGGTCAGTGTCTGAAGCCAGTGACCTGCAGCTCTGCCCTTTTTTAGAAAGAAAGTCAGAGGATATCAGGCCAGATTTGCCTTATTTCCTGCTGGCCTTTCCCACTCACCAAAGCCAGGCTTTGAAACATACAGCCTCTTGGCTGTCGATATTGAGCAACTTTCTGGTGTCCTCATGCTGCGAGGAAGGGTCTTTATTTCCAGGCAGGCTGGGAATTGTCAGGACACACGCAGCTGGTGTGGTTGTGCCTAAAGCCTCTGGTAAGGCGGTGGCAGAGAGGGAGTAGGTCACTCACACCTTAGACACCGGGGAGGGGTGGAAATGGAGGCAGAGACAGTGGAACACAGAGACATATGAACACATGGTCACATGCACACACGTGCTCTCACACACATGCACACACATAAATATGCTCACACAACGGTCTCATGTGTACATGTGCTTGCACACACGCCTGCATACGTGCTCACATGCACACTCACACATACACATGGGTAAATATGCTTGTACACACGCTTTCATGTCTATGTACATGTGCTTGCACACACATTCTTGCACATGTACTCACATGCACACTCACACACGCACACACGTAAATATGCTCACATGCTCTCAGGTGTACATGTGCTTGGACACACAGGCTTGCACAGTGCTCTCATGAACACCCTCACATGCTCTCACACATGCACACACATAAATATGCTCATACACACGGTATCACGTGTACATGTGCTTGCACACTCATGCTCACACGTCCTCACATGCACACTCTCACAATGTTCTCACACATGCACACGAGTAAATATGATTGCACACACACTCTCATGCCTATGTACATGTGCTTGCACACACATGCTCACACACATGCTTGCATGCACTCTCACTCATGCACATGTGCTTGCGCACGTGCACACACATACACACACATGCTTGAACACATGCACATGCACTCATATTGACCCTGACCCTGACCTCCACCTGGACACAGTAGGGGGAGGCTCCAGACCTGAGTCTCTGCAGGATGGGCTTCCCTGTGCCAAAGCTTTGAGAATGGACACTGCCCCCCCCGCCCCAGGCAGAAATTGATGTGTGGAGTATGTATGTACATCTGTGGGTGTGTGGGTGCGTGCAAGGCTGAGGAAGCTGGTGGGGAGGGAATCTGGGCTCCCTGGATCAGGGTCCCTGTGACCTCACTCCTGTCGGGTCACATCCACTGTCCTTGTCCACAAGTAGAGTTGGTTGCATAAGTCTGTTGGCCCCTCCTGGCTCTACCACTTGGGTTCTGGAAGGAAAGCCGGCTGCAGGGAGGGCCTGGCACCACATGACTGAGCGTCCAGCTGGGGCTGAGGGCCAGGTTCCCAGACCCGCTCCCGGGGCTGCACCCTCTTGGGGAAGCCAGGGACCCAGGGAGAAGGCCAGTGTGTCCCACGGGTGGGGGCTGGGATCCCTTCACCAGGGCTGCAGCTGACACGAGGCGTCCGTCTCACTAATTGATTAAACTGTTCAGTCCAGGCCTGTGTGGTGGGAACTGGTACGGCTGGGCTGTCAGGGTAAAATTTGGGGCAGCTATCTGCGTAAGCACTGGTTCTAGGGATCATGTGACAGGGAACCGCGTTAATCAGTGAGATCTGTCACACTGCCCCTTCTCCAGCTGCTTTGTGTGGTCACAACTGGGGAGGCCCCAGGGGAGCTTTGAGACCCCAGAGTTGTGAACTGACATCCCTTCAGTGAATGCTGGGTGTGGCCCTACTGTGTGTGGCACCCCAGAGGCCCTGCCAGCTTGCAGACTCCCTTCCAGAAGGCAGGTGGTGACGTGCCGTGAAGACAAATGAATGGGGAAGGCACAGGTGGGGCTGTCGCTCTGTGTGTGCCTGTGGGGTCAGCCTTGAGCAGAGGCCAAGGGCAGCAGGTCCAAAGGGTCCCAGAGAGCCCTCCCAGGGGAGGGACAGCAGCCAAAGCCCTGGCGCCACACCCCCTCCCTGTCTCTCCTCTCCCAGGTACCTTCCCACCAGGACAACCCTAGACATGGGATATGGGGGCCTTGAGTCCTGGGAGTTGGGCAGGGGCCTCTGTTCCCAGTGCGGTGTGCAGGGCCTGGGGCACAGTAGAAGCTCCGGTCCTATTCCTCATGGAAGAACCCCCTGAGCCCCAGGCGCCTGCCCTGGGGTGCAACACTCAGTCACAGGTGAGGGTCTACCCATGGGCCCAGGAGGGAGGGAGGAGGTCAGGTCTGGGGGTGGGGATGACATGTGACAACACAAGGGCTGCGACCAGGCTTCAAAGGGTGGAAACCAGACTGTTCAGGGAACGCAGCACCTCGTGCAGGAGCCACGTGGGGGTGGGGGCCGTTGAGAACGTGCGGAATCCAGTGTCAACACTGGCCATTGTGCGCTGCCCCCGGGCGGGTGGCAATTTATAAAAACAGCCGTGGTTTGGTGCATATCCGTGTGGTGAGGTCACGGCTGCCGGGGGCTTTGGAATTCTGTCTTCAGAAGCATTTTGCTTACCAAGCCACATACTTCCTAGTCATCAATTCGATCAGGGGCAACAAGAAAAAATGCTAAAAAAACAAAACCCAAAACCCCTCGAGGGCTGTGTGTGAGGGGGAGGGAGGGCACAGCAGAGAAATAGGACCTCTGTGCCAGAAAGGCGGCGGGCATCAAGGAGCCTGTGCGTCTGTGCGTCTGTGCGTCCGTGTGTATGCGAACGAACGCACAGGGGCCTCCAGGCTCCCAGCCAACTCCCCCTGTCCCCCCTCCCCCCCCGGCCGGAGTCCTTTGTGCTCCTGTGTGCCAAGGACCCGGGGGTGGGAGAGGAGGGTCCCTGCGGCCCCCAAGCCCCACCCCACCCTGGCACGGAGCATGAGGCCCTCCTCCCGGTTCTAGCCCAGAAGGAGCAAAGGCCCCTTGCGTTCTCTTTTCAGCATTGCTGAGTGGACTAAAATGTCCAGAAAGAAGTTCTATTGAAAACAGAGGGAAATAAAATACGGACAGTGTAAAATAGTCAAGAGACCCAGTACCTGGCCACAAGTCAGCGTGCCCAGCCACAGGCTATGTGGCTCCTCTGGTCCTGCAACCCCAGCCAGTCACCGTGACAGTGGCCGGGGTCCAAGATGGCTGGGGGGGCTTGCAGAAGCCCATGAGAAGAGGCTCATGAAGTAGGAGAGAGTGTTCAGACAGGACCTGGCAGGCGGCCCCTTCCTACCCATGTCCAACAGCATCATCTCCGTCAACGGCAGGAACTCAGACACAGGTGGAAGGAAACGGTCCAGGCACCCTCTGTCCTGACCACAACCTAGCTTCCAGAGGCCACATGGGCACAGCCACCTGTGAACACCTGCAGGGGCTGAGCAGCAGGGACCCCACACTTGCCAGACTGCCTTCTCAGTGCCCACTCTGCCTGACTGCTACCTAGCGGAAGCCCAGTCTGCTTCTGCTCCCCCCGATCCCTGGCCATTCTCCTCCTACCTCCTGACTTCTGCAGGGGCTGGTGTTTCAGAGGCAGCCGTCGTTCTGACCCTGTGGGGTGAATGGTAGCTGGCAAGTGGCCCTGGTGCCAGCTGCCGCACTGCCTTGAACAGGACACGTGGCTTCTCCAGCTCTCTCTGGGTCTTGTCTGGACCTCAGTCCTGCTCCTTTGGCTTGCTGCTGGGCTGGGAGTCTGGGATTGCTGGCCTGAGCCCACACCTTGGAGGGGTCTCCAGTGGGGGCCCTTGAGGCCTGCCCTCTTGTGGTACCTGTCAGAGGTGAACCCACCTGACAAAAACCCTCTCTGTGGCTTGATCTAGGCCCAGGAGCTCCAGACGAGGGCACAGCTGGAAGGAGATGAGGCCGGCTGGGGTCACACCATGCTAAGTCCTGGGACCCCACAGCCCTCCCTTGGGGGCCTGCTTCCCTCTTCCCTCTGCCTCCTTGGCTGGTTGCCCTACAGGTTCTGTGTGCCCATATCCCTCCAGTGCCTGGCAGTGTGATCACGTGAAGGCCGAGGGCAAAGGAGCAGGGCTGTGGTGGTGCAGCCGTGGGGGCAGGGTGGTCTGGGCCCTGGTGTTTCTGCCACACTCCAGTTAGGATGGACTAGTTCATGCCAGCAAAGGTGAGGGGTAGATGAAGCCATACTAGCCGCAGGACAGCGCCCGGAGGAGCCTGCTGACCAGTCTTGCCTGCAGTGTCTTTCTCAGGGTTCCCTGGGTTGGCCTTGAACCCAGGGAGGCCCTAAGAACCACCTGTGGTTTCCACTTTCATTAGGCACTTGCGCCTTTGTGTGGATAACAGAGGGTTGGAGAACAAACCCATGTGGGGAGCGGAGAGGTGTGGGGTGGGTGTCCTTCCCTCCTGCCCAGGGCCTGCCCTACAAATAAAAAACTACCATGAGGAAAAACCCCCGCGTCTGCTTTTCGATGGGGTTGCCATTTTTCTGCTACAACACTGCGTCCACATGTCTCCTTAGCTGGTGACATCTTGGGAGAAGTATTTTCTGCTGGGTTTCCGCTAAGGTTCCCATGTGATCCCATGTGATCAGCGATCAGCCCGGCCAGCTCGAGGGGCTCCAGCGGTGGGTGTTCACCCAGCCAGAGCAGCCAGAGCAGCCAGGGTGAGAGAAGGGGACTTCCAGGCTAAATGACTGCACCTGGCATGGCCCCAGAGCAGGTGGCCTGATAGGACCACTGTGTGATGTGGCCTTTCCTGTGATGCTGCAAGGTTGTGTGGACCAGGGTAGCAACACAAAAGGACAATCCTTGCTGGGGGCGGGGGCAGGCCCTGGCACTGGCTGTGGGAGAGTGGGGTGTGTCTCTGGCCTTCTGTCACCTATGTGCCACTCGAGCACCAGGGAGCCCCGGAGGCCCTCTAGGGGAGTATGTGGGCTGGTGGAGGTCCTGTGAAGTCCTACACCTGTGGCTCCCTGGGGTGGTGATGAACAGTCTCACCCTGAGAGCTGTGTGGTCCTCTTTCCAATGTGGTCACGTCCAGGTAGGCAGCACCCAGCTGTGGGGGAGTGCAGACACGTGCTGTACCTGCACCCTATCCAGGGATCTCTTGTGGGCTCGTCAACCATACACAGACGCCAAGTCAGGAGCCAGATTCAAGGCTCCACAGTCCTGCTGGGGCCAACTGTGGCTGGTCCTCCCTCAGGCAGTGGAGGGAGGAAATCCCCAGATCAGCTGCCTCCAGTGGGGTAGCCTCCTCTGGGCTGTGTCCTTCCAGGGGCTCCTCTCCTGAAGGACCCTAAGTACAGCCAAGCTGTGCCCACACCTGAGCGAGGCTGGTACCTGGGGAGGGTAGGCTCTGCCTTTGGTATTGTGTGTGGCCTGGGAAGCCCCGCCTGTCTGTGTCTCAGTCTCCCCACTTTCTGTGGGTGGGAGCTGAGATTAGCAGTGGGCACTTGGGTCCCAGGCAGTCGCTTCTGTTCACCGCCTGGCTCTCCCAGGAGGGCTGGTTTTTGGAGGTCTGGGGCTCGCCTCTCCGGCTCGGGACCGGTCCTACTCTCCAGCAGCTTCCCTTCAAGACTCTGCTGTCCTGAGGCACTGGGAAGGGGAAGGGCAGCCTTTGCAAAAGAGAACAGGGAAAGGTCCATGAGTTCCCTCCATCCGTCCTCAGGGCAGTGGACCCCTCTGTGGCCACATGAAGGAACCATCCTTAATGAAAACCATGTGACCTCTGACCCCTACCTCACCAGGTGTGCGGGAGGGGGACAGCTGTCCTGCCTAGCTCTCACTACCAAACACCCACCTATATTAGCATTTGACGTGGAGGAGGGAAAAAAGGCGGGACACAGGCTGACTGCACATGTGTGAGCCAGTAGCATCTTCGGGGTATGAGCTTACAAAACCCTGCACCATGTGGGGAGAGTTGGGACCACTCCTGAGCCAAGGGCTGGAGGACGAGTTGGGGGGGCCCTTGGCTGGCCCCCCCTCAGTCCCCAGGTGGAAGCACTTTGCCGGGGCCCCAGCTCCCAAGAGAGGCGTTTCTGACTCCACCCATTTGAAATCAAGGGTTTGGCTGGTGTTTCCTCATGAGGTGGCGTCCTGTGAGATGTGGGTGAACAGGTCCAGCTAGCAGGTGCATTGCTTCCTGTCTTACGTGTGCTTGGCCCTTTGGGGGAGGCTGGGGCAGCTGGGGAGGTGAACTCTGTTGTCTTGTTTTTCTTGGCGGCTGGACACTGGCAACTGCCCCCACCTCTGGAGGGGTATCCGTGTGTGCTGGTTGCAGATTGTAGGGGCTGTGGACTGGTCCAGGTGGGGCAGACTCGAAGGTCCAGGTGTGTGGGGGCACGGGAGATGGGATGAACCCTAGGTGCATGGGGGGCACAGGAGCTGAGACGACCCCCAGATGTGTGTGGGGGCACAGGAAAGGATATGACCCCAGATGTGTGGGGCACGGGACACAGGATGACCCCCAGATGCCCAGATGCTGCTCAGCAGGGAGGCACAGCCTCCTTCTCTCTCATCTGAGCAGTGATGCCTGAGGTCAGCACACGGCACCTTGGGTCCAGGCATAAGACGTGGACTGTGGGAGAACCCGGCAAACTGGACAGGGACGAAGCATGAGTGACCACTGGCCCAGGGAGAGGGGGCCCCACAGCCACAGGAACCTTGGCCTCAATGGAAACCAATGAAGGCCGAGTCTTACAGAAAGCCCAAAGGGGGCTGTGTGGCCACTTCCCCCTCCTCGAATGCTTGCTGCTTCTGGTCTCCTCTGCCATCTCACACTCTGCTCTCGGGAGCTCCTCCTGGGGCTTTTCCTAGGGGCTCCCCCTGGGGGCAGAGACCGATGAGGGATCCTAAAGGATGTGCAGATCAGGAGGGAGGGGAGGCCTGGAGAATGTGGGACAAAAGTTCTCCCCCAGGCCCAGTTTTCCTCCTTTGCTGTCACCTGTGGCCCCTCCAGGGACCCCGGCAGAGAGTGAGGAATGCTCCAGGGGGGCTCAGCTGTGCGGGGAGAGGCCCCAGATGGAAGGTGGGATGGTGGGCAGCTGGAGCAGAGGTGGGGCACGGCCCGAGTGTGGGGGGCAGCGTCAGGCCAGGCTGAGCAGTGCAGACGAGAGGGATAGGGAGTTGCTGGGAGTTTTTAAATAGCACTTTTAAAATCTCAAACACACATGAAAACATGCTGTGAGAGAAAAGTTGGAAAGTCAGAAGCCTCGTCCTCTGAGATAAACCCAATGTTAAAGTGCTTCCTAGGTAAGCTCTGAACAGGGAATTTTGCGACAGAGCTAGTGGTTTGGAAGGAGGACAAGGCCAGCACCGGAGGTGTGTGTGTGTGTGTGTGTGGCGGGCGGGGGGGGGGGGTGTTGCTTGCTCCTGGAGCAGTGGCGACAGAGGGCTGTGAGGGTCATGGTTGAGGGGGGCAGCCCTCTTCTCCTCCAGCGTGACAGACCAGACCCCACAATTGCCTGAACTTCATTTGTGCCAAGGGTGTCTTGCTGGGCACACACCAGGGACCCTCATTCTGTTTGCAGCACAAGCACCCAAGGAGACATGTGCCACTGTCACCTTCGTTTATTGAAGGAAGAAGCCACCTATAGAGGGGTGTGCTGCCAGCCCAAGGCCACACAGCTGGTCCCAACAGCCTTCTGGCTCAGAGTCCCTGATCAATTGGCTATGACAGACCAAAGGGGGGTGCATTTTTACCCTTCTGGCTTCATGCACAGAGCCTCTGGATGGCCCCTTGCAATGGAGCTCAGAGCCAGGAGGAGGGGCCTTCCCCAGTCCTGCTGGCTGCCCTCAGACCCCAGGCCCAGTGGGGCCTCTCTTCTACAGAACAGGAAGCAGGGTGATCACCCCAGGGCCCTTGGGACAATGGCCACCACAGGGCCCGGTTCTGCCACAGGCGGGAAGGGCCAAGGCTGGGCTCTGGAGTCTCCAACTAGCGGTGCACCAGGCAGCCCCTTGCCCTTGTGGCTTCTGTCCCTGCCTGTGTGTACATCCTTCCCCAAGCCTGGCTGGGCACGGTGAGCGGCTCCGAGCACATCTGGCCAAGTGCAGCAGGCTGCGGTGTGGTGGTGTCACGGTCCAGGAATGCAGGAGGACGGTCTGGGGTTCTGGCACGAAGGCATGGCAAGACACCAAGAATGTGCCTTGTAGAAAGATAATTGTGCATTTGGGGAATATGCGTAATAAACCCAGTGAATGCCACTGATTCTGTTTGCCTTACCGAGAGCCGAGGCGACAGCAAAGGGCCACAGCTGTCCCTTCAGGAGATGAAACATGCAGGCTGGTCCCCAGGACTGCCTTGGTCACTGTCCTCCGGGGCTGGGTGGGCACGACATAGGCCTGCTGCAGCCCCAAGGGGCAGGAGGAAGGAGGCAGTGGCCGGGGTGGTGCTCAACCCCAGGCTGATTTATGGCAGAGGGACCCAGGGCACTGCGGAGTGTGTGCGGGCCGTGGGCAGAGCGGCTGAATGACCCCATTGTGTGGAACAGGCAGAAAGGGCAGCGAGGCAGGCCCAGTTGGGGAGAGATGTGCATTTTATAACTTCTGTTCCATTGTCAAAGCGCTGCCCGCCCCTTTTAGAGAACTTGGAAGTCACAGCAAAGCAGGGGGAGTAGCATTATCTCAGCACCCAGAGCCGATGACCGCTAACCTCCGGGTGCACGTCTTTCAGAACTGCTTGAGCCACGAGTTTGTGTATGTTTGTGCACACACTCATATAGTTGGGGGCACATGTATAGTTTACAGTTTTTATGTGGTAAAATACACACAACATAAAATTTTCCGTCCTAACCACTTGAAGCCACAGTTCGCGGGCACGGAACACACGCGCGTTCTTGTGTGCAGCCTCCACCGCCGTCCGTCTCCAGACTGTGTCTCGGAAAGTGGACGCTGTCCCCGCTAAACCCCAGCTCCCCCCTCCCCCTGCCCTGCCCCCCCACCCACTTTCTGTCGCTTCGGGTATGACTCCTCCAGGGGCCCCCCATGAGCGTAATCATGCAGGGTGTGTCCCTTTGGTCCTCAATCCACATTGCAGTGTGTCAGAACTTACCCCTTTATATGGCTGAGTCATACTCCACTGAATTATGTTCCACATTTTGTTCATCCATCCAGACCTCGTTGGACACTCAGGCTGCTTCCACGTCGTGAATAATGTTGCTGTGAACAAGGTTTTGTTCAAAACAAAACCTTCCAAATGTTCTCTTCCATTCTCTCCATGCAGAGATCCATCATCTCTTGCATTTACTCTTTCAAATGTTCTCATTTTCCTGTTGAATTCTACAGACTCGGGATTTGGGAGAGCTAGCCGTGTGCAAGGTCCTCAAGCTTTCACCGTTGGGGGTCCACAACCCTCCAGCCGCGCCATCCTGAGTCCGGGCGTCTTTTCTCCAACAACAAGTGAGCAAGCAAATTGACACTGTCAGCCCAGGTGCTGCGGCTGGAGAGCACCCTCCTGGGTGGCACATGTCACCCCTGTGCACTTGTGCCCTGGGCCACAGCCCGCCTGACACAGAGGGGCGCTGGGGTTTGCCCTCTTCCCCCAATGGTTCCTCTACTGGCTGAGAGCAGGCGAGAGATGGCAAGGGCTCCATGGCCGAGCCGGGACTCTTGGAAGGAGGGGCCTCTTGCTGGGTCGGTCAAGGCCAAGGCTTCCCTTGTTTTCTAGAGCCATAGCCGGGGCCCAGGGCCTCTGGCCCCTGTGCGTGGTTTGACCACATGCACCATTTTTGTTTCTCTGGGTCTGCACACTTGGGGCAGTGAGTTCTCAAGGGGGATTAATTTCCCTTTTTTTCTTGTAACTGATGGAAGCGTGGCCCGCAGAACGTTGGAGTAGAGGTAGCCAGGCATTAGCAAAAGTTCCCAAAATCTGACCCAACAGAACAAGATGTGCTTCAAAGCTGGATAGGACAAGCAAGCGCCCTGGGGAGAAGCCATGGGGTCTGCACCTGGGCTGGTGTCCTGCAAGAGTGGGGATGGGGAGCCGGGGAGTCCAGACCTGGCCCTGAGAGCTGCCGGAGCAGCGGGTGCCCTGGAGGAGCCTGTGTGGCCCCTCTGAGGGCTCCTCTCCCCACTCCCACGATGAACCTCCTGTGAGATGCTGGAACCTGACCTGTGAGTCTCTGGGAGGTGTGGCTTGGCCTGTCCTGGGTCAGAGGGTGTGGGACCCCTCCCTAAGCCACTTTTGAGTTGAGAAGCCTGGTTTTTAAAATCACAAAATGACTATTGTTCCCCTACTTATCAAAGTACCCATTGTTCGTGACCCAGGGATGATCTATTTTAATCTTTTGGTGTAGATAATTTTGTCTACTTGTATACACATACAGATACATTTTCAGGCTTTTCAAAGTTAGGGTCACAGTATATATCTGTTTTCTGGGTTGATTTTTAAAACTTAACGTCTTGCAAACATATTTTCATGACCATAGAATTTTATTTTGTGGATACAATCAAGGGATTTAGGGTTTAAACCTCCTCCTTTCCTTGAATTATGAATAACACCACCGTGAATGTCTTGCTCTTCTCATCCCTTTCTTCTCACGAACCCCAGAGTGTCAGCCCTTGGTGCCTGAGGAGGCAGGACGCGGCCCCCTCCGGGCCCCATCCTGCTGGTTTCCATGGATGGGGGGGCCAGTGGGGCCTAGTGCTCTGGATCCCTGAGGGGTCACGACTTGTAGCAACACATCTGAGATGCAAAACCTTTTCCTGGTCTACAGGAAGAGTCTAGAGAGGGAGGGTGAGAGCATGGGGTTTTGGGTCACATCTGCCCTCACCACACACCCACTGGAGTGTGGCCCGGGCCTCTCTTCCGCCAAAGCCTCTTCAACTTTATGAGCATGGCCTCTGCCTGAGAGGGGACACCAGCCTGTGCCCCCAATACTTCTACTGTAATAACAAGGAAACTAGAACCAGAGGAACACATGCAGAGTCCCTCCCTTCTGGCCAGCCTGGGAGGACAAAGGGCTGTGGTTGGGGGTGCTGTGTGACAGGCCATGGAAAGCAGGTGACAGCTGGCATCATAACCAGGCTGAGGGCCCATGGGCATCACACTGGCCACTTCCAGACCCCAAGAGCCCTGTGGTGCCCCTTCAGCTTTGCCTGCCCCACACAAGGGCCTTCCTCTTCCCTCCTGGCGTCCCCAGCTCTGGGCATCCTGGGCCCCAGACTGTTCAAACCCCACCAGGCCCATCATGGAGGCCAATCTGCTGCCGTTTCATGTCGGCTGCTCACTTTGAAACCCAAGAAGCCTGATGATAATATCACTAGGGACAGAGCTGGGTCTGCTGCTAATTACCATTTGACATTCTGGCTGAGTCCAGCGTGGGGGGACCATAAAAAGCTATTCATGCAGCTCAGGGCAACATCAAATGCAGCCCCCCACCCGTGGGCAGCGTGTCCCCCGCGAAGGCTGCCTGCAGGGTGTCTGAGGTTATTGCAGAGGAAGAGGCTGGTGGGGGTTGGAACGGACGGTGGTTGGTTCTCCTGGAGAAGGAGCTGGTCTAGACCAGCTCTCTGAGACCCAGGAGTGTGGCAGGGTTTTCGGGGAGGAGGTGAGGGCTCCAGAGCCCGAGGCACGTGGTCCTTGCATGAGGCTCTTGGGTGAGTGGCCAGGAAGGGTGTGTGACCCCAGTGTCTGCTCACACTCTTGGGGAGGAAACGCCTTCTCTGGCCCTTCGCCCTGGCTGCCAAGGAGAACCCAAGACGCACACGTATCATGTGAGTCACGCTTGGAAACCAGTGGTCTAGAAGAGCCTCCAAAGTTGTTTTCTCCTCAAGGTGTTAGTGTTTGTGCTCTTACTTTAGGAATATTTTACTCGATGTTTTCCCCACACAGACAAATTAAATGTACAGTTTTTGTCTTTGATTCATCGGCAGGGCAAGGGCACAACCTAGTGAGGACAGATTCTAGTTTATTCTGCTACTGAGAGCTGGCTGTCTCTGTAACATCATCGTGGGATCCAGACACCAGCAGTCCTCTCTCCAGATGGATTACAGGAAAATAATGAAGGTCCAACGCCCAGACGCTCATGGTCAGACCCTCCCTCACTGCTCCAGCTCCCACAGACCCTTCTCCCTACCTGGGACAGTCCACTGGTCCATGGGGCCAGGTGCTAAGGCAGAGCTGAGCAGGTGGGCCACGTCCCTCTCTGAGGGTGAAAGCAGCTGCTCCCAGGAACAAAACATGGGACTTACATACAACGGAGCATTGCTTGGCCCTAAGAGGGGTGGCTCACTGGTAGGCGTCATAGCATGGTGAACCCTGGAAATGTGCTGTAAGTGAAAAGGGCTAGACACAAAAGGCCACGCGTCATGTGATCCCATTAATATGAAGGATCCAGAGTAGGGAAAGAAGAGATGGAAGCAGACTGGTGGCTGCCTGGGGCTGGGGAATGAGTGCTGATGGGCACAGGTTTTCTTTTATGTGATCACAATGTTTGGAACTAGAAAGAGGCGATGATTGCACAACATTGTGAACGCACCAAATGTCACTGAATTATACACTTTATTTTTTTATTTTTACTTCTTTAATTTGAGAGAGTGCGAGCATGAACGGGGAGGGGACGAAAGAGACAGAGAGAGAGACAGAATCCCAGGCAGGCTCTGCACTGCCAGTGCAGAGTCCGACAACGGTCTCGATCTCACAAACCATGAGATTATGACCTGAGTGGAAACCAAGAGTCGGACGCTTACCCCACTGAGCCACCCAGGCGCCCCTGAATTATACACTTCAAAATGCTTAAAACAGGGGCGCCTGGGTGGCGCAGTCGGTTAAGCGTCCGACTTCAGCCAGGTCACGATCTCGCGGTCCGTGAGTTCGAGCCCCGCGTCAGGCTCTGGGCTGATGGCTCGGAGCCTGGAGCCTGTTTCCGATTCTGTGTCTCCCTCTCTCTCTGCCCCTCCCCCGTTCATGCTCTGTCTCTCTCTGTCCCAAAAATAAAAAAAATAAAAAATGTTGAAAAAAAAAAAATTAAAAAAAAAAAAACAAAATGCTTAAAACAGTTTATTTTAGATGTAGATTTTACCTCAGTTAAAAAGAAAAGCTGTTTGCAGAGTTCCCTGAGGCCAGAGCATCAAAGCCCCCGAGGGCTGCACACCTCCCTTTGTTTACCGGACACTAGAGAGAACCACAGGCTTACAGTGTGACACTGGAATACTCCCCTTCCCCTCTGGCATTGGCCCTCCCAAGAGGTGGGGCCAGGAGGGGAGGAGGATCGGAGACAGTGAGAAAGGAGCTATATAATTAGCTGTCACCTTGCAATATTTCCTAGGTTTAAGATGACTATTTCATTTTTAAAAGTTATGCTATGTTGTTTTCATAAACAGCTATATTTGAGTTGCAAAGTCACGTCCATTCATTTGCACTCACGATGGAGCACGCACCCTTGCAGGTGCCCTGTCTGGCCCCTGGAGCTGACCTGTGAGACGCACGGGCAGAACTAACAGTGCTCTGACTCGAACAACCATCCAGATGTCCCCTGATGGGGTGTAATCACACCCCTGAAGGGTGGGGTGGGGGGTCACGGGAGGGCCAAGTGGTCAAGGTCTGCAGCCAAGGTCTTTGGAAGAGATAGGAATGTAGTCAGGCTTGCTAAGGGGAGGGGACCATATGGGTCAGAGCTGGGGGTGGGCCTGAGTCACTTCCAGACTCCAGGGGACAGCTCAGGGCCTGACAGCTCCCACTGCCCCATATCCCAGAGGCAATAGTTCTCCTTCAGGAGGTCATGCGAGGGGCTCGGTTTACCTTTTAGGGGATGGCCCCGACCTTTGGGAGCTCTGGTGGTTTGAGTCACAAAGTCAGTCCCAGCAGCCCCATTTGCCTGATGGCCACCTGTTCTGTTGCAGGCTAGGCACCCAGAAGGAATCAGGGCTTTTGATCTGAGCTCGAAAATTCAAAGAATAGCAAAAAACATTTCGCTGTCTCGCAACTGGCTTCGATGTGACAAGGACTTGCGCCCCTGTTGATAAGCGCAGGATGATATTTCAATGCCTGTTAGCACGGAGCCTTCTGTAGAGTTTTAGAAGAGTCTGGGAGTCCCAGTACCTTTCCCCCAGGGCAAAAATACTCCACCTGGAGAGCCAAATATCTCTCTAGCTCCCTCTTCTCCTTTGGATTTCACAGCCTTTGTGTGAGTGGGGTTTCACCTCTGAAAGAGGCAGCCAAACTGGAAACAGGTCAGTCACCAAACCATTGTGACATTTCCCTGAGGCCGGCTGGTTTGAGTCTAAACAGGTTAAGCACACAGGTCTTGGCTAAACTGGAGGTTAGACACTTAGGGCTAAGCTGGATTTCAACACCTGGCAGACTGCTTTTTAGACATTTAACAGCCACTTAATTATAAGCAACTGTGTTACTCACAAGACAGTGGTCCCGAAACTCCAAACAGTACTGGTAAGGAATGCCCCTCTCTCCAGGCAGTCCCGGAACTGAGGGTCCCACTGCTCAGCAAGCACATGAGACGTTTTCTCCTCCTCCTCTACAGATGTTGCCCATGAGGACCCAGGGCTCTCCATGACCCACCATGCAGGGGAGAGTCCCTTCAACTTGGAAAGGGGGAGGTGGTGAGTGTTGGGACGCTCAGTACCCTGGGGTTGCAGTGTCGAGTGACGAGCATGAGCAACAGCTGGAAGGCTACCAACAGCCGGTGGTTCCGTCTTGAAGGCTGAGCACTCAGCCTTGTGTTGCTTCAGAAACGTGCACACCAGCCCAAGGGCGGGCTTCAGCAGGACTCTGCAAAATGGCTTTAAAGGTGACACATGACACTATTGTGAATTCTTTTTTTTTTTTTTTAATTTTTTTTTAATGTTTTATTTAGTTTTGAGACAGGGAGAGACAGAGCATGAACAGGGGAGGGTCAGAGAGAGGGAGACACAGAATCTGAAACAGGCTCCGGGCTCCGAGCTGTCAGCACAGAGCCTGACGCGGGGCTCGAACTCACGGACGGCGAGATCATGACCTGAGCCGAAGTCGGCCGCTTAACCGACTGAGCCACCCAGGCACCCCTCTTCTTTTTTTTTCTTAAATTAAAAAAATGTTTATTTTATTTGTGTATGTGTGAGAGAGAAAGTGAACGGGGGAGAGGGGCAGGAGGAGAGAGAGAGAGAATCTTAAGCAGGCTCTAGGCTCAGCACGGAACTTGACTCAGCGCTCGATCCCATGACCCTGGGATCATTACCTGAGCCGAAATCAAGAGTCCTATGCTCAACCGACTGAGCCACAGTGCCCCAACACTATTGTGAATTCTGACCTGGAAACTCACATTTCTTTTGTGTCATGACTCACAGAGGGGGTAAGAGGAAGGAAGAGATAGCAAAACAGAAGTGTCCCCTCCTCAATCAATGGCTTCCCTCTCTCAAACCAAAAGCCTTGCAGGAACTTTCTTCAGACCACCTTTACCTCCCTAAGGAACTTCAGGCCAGCAGTGAGTGTGGGGGGTACTGGCCTCCTACCCATACACTCAAGCCCTTCAATGCTGAATTTCTGTTTGAACATCTGAGCAGCTGAGGGCTGAGTACAGGTGGGATACTGGTGTCTTTTGTAGGAGCCCAAATGATTCAGGCCAACTCAAGGGTCTCTATTTCTGTGAGTTTGTCCAAGTCTCACTCAGGGCTGGGATCTCCTGGACCTGAGGCCCCATTCAGTTTTTGCATGGTGACATTAAAAGTCACAGCATGTATGATAGTGAGGAAAATCTTTTCAGCTTTGGAAATTTGCTACTTCCCAATGGTGAAGACAGCTGGCAGGGTCATTAGTTGTGTTATGAACTTGCTAGAAGTTCAAGGGTGAAAAGGCCCTGGCAAGGCTCCTCTACTCTGCCCCTGCTCAGTGATACACTCCCAAAGTTCTAATGGGGACAGAGGCTGGACACAGCTCCAATGGGCCACAAAGGGGTCCTGGAGCCTCTGCACCCAAACGCTATTTTTCAACGGGATACCCCCTCAGCAACAGCTGTGACCAACCGAGCCAGCCAGGTTCCCCTCAGCAACAGCTTTGATTCTAAAAGGCACCCTGACCGGGGGAAGCAGTGGTAAGGGTTGCATCGCCCGAAGCTGCCGGCACCTGTCCCAGCACGTCTCAGAGAATCGAGGCCCCTCACGTGTAAGTATTGAGGACACCTGGCAGGTTTGTGTTCTCAGGGTGAGCGTCTGGCCTCCTTACACACTCTCCATGGGGACAGTAAATTGGAAAGGCTGGTTCCTAGCTTACCTCTGGGCTGCCATTCACAGGCTGTTCAACTTTGGACAAGTTGCCTGGCCTCTCTGGGCCTTAGTGAAGACACCTGTTCTTCAAGAAACTGAGGAGATCTGGTGTGCGGCAGACTTTCATCACATGACTCCCTTCCCTGTGCAGCCATACACCTTCCTTCTTCCCACTCTCCCTCCTCATTTGGAGGTGTCTTTGTGGGGGCCTGGCTGCTGTGAGGGCCGTAGCATACACAGGGTAGTGCCATCCTTGGGAGCCAGCCAGGGTGGGGGGGGGGGTGCGGGTCACCGTGGCCAGAGAGGACACAGCAGGATCTTTTTCCACACTACCCTGAGCCTTCTTCTCCCCAGAGATCTGTGGTGGGATCATCGTGTTCAGGGGACATCTGGTAGGGCTGGACAGAGCCCGCGGAGCCAGCCAAGGGGCTCGGTGCACAACTCCTGTGCCAGTAAGACAGACAGTTTAGCAAGCAGGATATTTCCAGACGACGCAAACCTCCCGCGGCCGACCCCAGGACTCTGGCCGGTGCCGTGGTACCTGGGTGACCGTGGGCTGTCTCCACGGCAGCAGCCCCTCCTGATGCCACTCCAGAGTCCTCATTAGTTTGAGGGACCTGTTTGAGGTTGCCGTGGAGCTGGACCCACAGTGCGGCTGAGGCCAGAGACTCCAGACTCCTGGTGTCAGAAGTAAATTAAAGGCGGTGAAGAATGAGTGTGTGATCCAGGGGCCAGCCGGGACCCCTGGACGATTGTGGCTTCACAGGGCCAGGCGGCTTTGTTGGCCCTCGTCCAGCTGACAGCCAGCCCCAGTGGGCAAACACCAAGAAAATTGTGGTGGGGCAGAGGATTGTTGACCAAATGTGAAAAAAGAAGGTGACAAGCCTGAGAAAAGGCTACGAAGGGCAAACACAGCAGGACTGCTGACCCCGGAGACTTCCCACGCTGGCTGAAAACCTCAGCCGTCAACCTCCAGGGTGGGCATCGTGTCCTGTGTAAGCTAAAATGTCCTACACAAGCCCCGTGGGGGTCTCGACTGGCCTTCCTCAGAGACCTGGGCGCCTTTCCACCAGCCTCAAACCCTAACTTGGCATGCCTCGGGAAGGGCAGCATCGAGTGGGCACTCTTTCCAGGAGACCACAGCCATCCCTGGGGGGTAATTCTGGGGTGCCAGATCTCATGGTGGTCACCCTGGGCAGGACTGAGGGCTTGGCCCAGAGAAGACAGGCTGCGAGGATGTCTATACAGATAAATGGTCAAAGCACCGTCAAGGCCCACACAGACACGTGGTACCGTCTGGAACAGGCTGGGTGCGGTGGGGAATGGGTCTTCTGGAATGATGACTTAGACTTGGAAGATGGGTACCAAAGCATCAGAAGGTCATGGGATGATGCCGAAGCAGTGACAAAGAAAACCTTAAGACTCACAGCCCAGAAATTAGCTCAGTAAGCAGAGAGGCCAACACTTGGTCCCACCCAGCAAGACAGTCCCACTTTTCCTAATGCCCAAGGTCGAGGGGCTGGTTTGAAGATCTACCCCATGAGCGGCAATGGTGAGTTGTCTCATAGCCTCACCCTGCACGGGGTCTCCTCCTGTGAGCCTGGCCCACAGACAACAGGGAAGAGGAGTCAGGAAGGGTCTGCATGTGGGTATTTCCTGCACTGAGCTGTGTCGTACGTTCTCAGGGAAGCCCCATGTGATGCCGGGGTCAAAGCTGGCGATGAAGTCCTGGCACTGTGACTGGGTGTAAGACAGGCCTGGAAATCTCTGCTACAAGACACTCCCTACTCAGGAATCTGATCTGGACACACGGAGGGAAGTAAGCATCTTATCGAGGAGGTGTTTACTCAGTCGGTATTTGTCAGGGGCATCTGTATGCACAGATCAGCTCTGCCCCGGAGCACCTGTCTGCCTCTTCACTTGCCGTCTGCAGGAGCCTGGCCCTTGACATGTGACGCTGTGCCTTCTGTGCGCTCATAGGAATTGAACAAAACTGAACACTTTTCTTACCTGTGGGATTTGTTAGAAGCTCCAACATGCAGATGTTCCTTGCGAGTCTCCTTAAGCAACGGGGATGTGGTGAGGGCCTCGGGTGCCTGGCCTGATGGTTTTAGAACGTTTCTGCATATGGACACCACTCCCTCCAAAAAGTGGAGCCTAATTCCCTTCCCCTGGACATGGGCTAGGCCTAGTGATCCCAGAGTAGGGAGTGGGATGTGGCGCTCTGTGCCCGCTGGAACGAGGTCAGAGAAAGGGCAGCTTCCTCGTGGATCAGCTGCCATGTCGTAGGAGGCTCAAATAGCCTGTTCGAGGCTTGTATTGGGTGGGTCTGAGGCCTCCCACCAACACACGGCCCTGGCCCCTAGCCATGTGAAGAGCAGGGGAGACCTGGCCCGGGTCAAACCTCCAGACGAATGGGCAACCTGGACCCACAGCTTGACCCTATCCTCTCGAGAGCCTGGAGCTCCCAAATTCCTGACCCGTAGAAACTGCGAGGCTAGTAAATGGTCAATATTGTTATGTGTCTTGTTCTGCAGCAGCAGCAGCTAGTCAGCAGGCTTGGCACAGAGGTTTGGGTTTTGTTCTGGAGGAAATGGGGTAGGAGGTGGTCAGGTGTGGCACGGGTATGACAAAGAGCCAGTGAAGATTGGAAGATTGGGAGATGCCTCACAACAGCAGGGCTGGAGGCTGGAGTGTGTAAGCGGGTCGGACTGGAAGAATAACCCACATCCAGGGCTCTTCCTTGTGTCTACACCCCAGCCGTGTGGAGAGACAGTCCTCGTGAAGCAGGCAAACAGGGCTTGAGGGGAAGAAGCTGTGCTCACCTGTGCTGGTCTGTACAGATGACAGGAACCTTCGCTCACGCTTGCTTAGGCGACCCTTCATGGTGCTTTTGATATAAACGCAGGATCCTTTTTTAAAGTTTATTTATTTTGAGAGAGAGGAGGGGAGAGAGAGAGAGAGAAAGAGAGAGAGAGAGAGGGAGGGAGAGGGCATGCGTGTGGGCATGCGAGTGAGAGAGGGGCAGAGAAAGAGGGAGAGAGAGAATCCCAAGCAGGCTCCGCACTGTCAGCACAGAGCCCAACACGGGGCTCAAATTCACAAACGGTGAAATCATGACTCGAGCCGAAATCGAGTCGGATGATTAACCGACGAAGCCACGTGGGTGTCCCTGAAACCATGTTCTTAATATTCATGCCTAATTATTTTAATAAAGAAATAAGAATATGTTTGTGGTTGTGCGGAGGCCACAGGACTGGCAGACAGCTCCCAGAGGCCCCAGAGGACTAAGGGCAGAAAGAGGGCAGAGGAGCCCAGCAGAAAGTCAGAGAAGCAGGGATGCTTGGGTCCCCTGAGGGGGAGGCCCCTACTTGGGGGTTAGTCTGGGAGAAGGCAGGCCGCCGGGCAGAGCACATGTGGGAGCGGCAGGCTGCTGGCGGGCTGTGGGATGCTGCGTCGCTGTACAAAACTGGGAGCTCCTTGAAATATTAAATGCAGAGCTACACACGACGACCCAGCAATCCCAGTCATAGGCATAATCGTGAGAGAAATGAAGACGTATGTCCACACAAAAACTTGTATATGGCATTATTGATAATTGCTGAAAAGTAGGAACGACCCAAATGTTCGTCCGCAGATGGATAAACAAAACACGGTCCATCAACCCCATGGAAGATCATTCAGCAAAGAAATGAGACGCTGATGGGCGCGAGCACGCGGGCGAACCCTGATGTGTGTTCGGTGGGAGACGCCAGACACAAACCACATACTGTAGGGCTCTGTCCGTGTGAAGGGCCCGGGAAGGGGTATCGCAGGGGGAGGGCAGGAGGGCTGTGGCCGGGGGCTGGGGGTGGCTGGGGAGCAGCGCTGGGGGTGCAGCGTCTCCCTTCTGTGTGATGACAATGCTCTAAAATTAGACAGGGGTGACGGGTGCACAACTCTGTGAACGTGCTGAAGACCACTGAGTTGTACACTTCAGACGAGTGGATTTTACGGTGCCTGAATTCTCTCAATGAAGCTGTTTGAAGAAGCAGAGAGAGGCAGATGTCAAAGGGGAAGGAAAAGAGGAAGAGGAAGCTTGCCGAGCCCGAGTCCAGGTAGAACCGCAACTGAAAACAGGAACACGGCACAGAGGAGGAGGGGTGTGGCCCTGCCCCAAGTCCGCAGCAGAGGAGGGATTCTGTGCTGGGGGCATCGTGTCCAACCAAAGTGATGGGGATGCTTGAAAGCTACGCCATAGAGCCTAGCTCTTAGACTGTTTTGGATTTAAAAGAGGAGGTGGAAAGTTCTCTTTCTGAGTGCTAGAGCCTTCCCACAAAGGAAGCAGGGGAAGCTGCAGGACGTGTGTCCCTGTCTACCATGGTGTGGCAGGGGACGGGAAGACGTTCTTTCGCTTTGTCTGGGGAGGCGGAAGGAGTAGGAGGGAGGATGATGCCTGTCACCCCCCCCCCCACCCCGGTGAAAGTGGCGGCCAAAGCGCTTTCAAATCTGCAACAGGGAATAAAAAAGAACAAGGGAAGAAGACATGGGCTGAAACGTGTTAAATAAGTGACATTTCAGGAGTTCTTAAATATCCAAAAAACAAAAAACAAAAAAAGGGAAAAAAAAGCTCCCAGTTGCCTTTGGAAGACGCTCACTGTTCTTGTTGTTCTAGAAATGCACAAATAAAGCAAAAAGCAGGTTTTTATCCTGCCTTTCCTGGATAAGCTGTAACCCAACAGTTGACAAGAAGGTGCTTCCTAGAGGAAGAGCCAGCAGCAGGCAGGGTGAGGGCAGTGAGGCCCTAAGCCCCGCAGAGGACATTCTTTTGCCAAAACACAAAGCTGACCAGGGTCTGTCAGGCAGCCAGCCAAAGCCAGATGCAGGAAAGTCTGGAGAGCCAACAGCCCAGCTCCGTCAGCAAGAAAAAGAAAAAGAGGGAGACAGTGTGGTTTGTATAGTTGAGACCTATTGACAAACTGCCGTTTACAGACCCTTCGAGGTGGAGACGACCAGGAGTACTGGACATTGACTATTTACTCAACTCCAAGGTTAGTAAATTTTTAGGTGATAATGGTATTGTGGTGAAAGTCTTGGAAAGCCCTTATTCCAGCAGCATTTACAGAAAAGTTAGGTGATATGTGGAATTTGCTTTGTAGTCCACGGAGGGAGTGGGGCAGAGATAAGAGACCAGCCACATGCTGGTAATTCCTGAAATTGGGTAATGGGGGTGCTGGGGTTCATGACACTGTTCTCAACTTCTGCATTTTTGGGGAAATTTTCCATAATAAATACATTCGAACATTGATGTCCCCCCCTGGAGCTTACATTCTAGGGTGCTGTGCATGTTTGTGAGGCAGATAAATAAGAAAACTGTGTAGTCCATTAAAGCAGGGGAGGTGTGTGTGTGTGGGGACGTCTCACTGAGACATTCGGGGTGGGGGCAGGGAAACAGTCTGGCCAAGGAGCCTCACCTCTAGGGGCTGGGGCTGGGACTGGAGGGGTGTGCAGCTCCAGAGAGACCTCAGCCTTCAGGTGGGTGTGATGTGGAGCCCCTGGCAGGCTTGGGCAGACGCGACACCTCTGGGGGTTTTGATCAAGGCCGAAGGTGCAGGAAGACCAGCTGACTGGAGCTCCACCAATGAACCAGGCAGAGCTGATGGTGACAGGTGTGTGTTTGGAGCTAATCTGGGGAAGCCCAAGGAAGGTGGGCCTCATCCGGAAGCTGCCGGGGACCCTTGGGGTCAGACTCAGGAGAACAAGCCTGCAGAGTGCCCCTACCTGCCTCTATGGGCACCCCCTGCTCACCTCCACCATGGCAGTGCCCTCCTTCGGGCCTGTGGCCATCACACTCTCACCTCCTGCCATACCCAGAGCAGAATAAAACCAGCGTGGGACCTGTAGCTTCCCACCTGTGTGGGGACAGGGCTGAAGAAAGAGCGTCTAAGGAGAGCCAGCCACAGCCCTTTGGCTTCCTGAACAGGCCCAGGAATATTTCAGTGAAAAGGCAATTTCACATCTGAATGACTGCGGTCAGACCACTTGCTAGCAGATGACTCCCCTGGGCCCTCGATGCGTCACTCCCAGCCGCTTTTCCTGCCGCACCCCTGGGTTCCGGGCAGCCCAGGTCCTTGGAGAACTGAATCTAGCTCAGTCTCAGTGGCTCTGGAGGCCTTAGCTGGAAATTTGCTGAGAGAATAAATTGCAACACAGTGAGATACACGGGCTGTGTCGGCATAATTCTCAGCTTGTGCTCAGTGCCATGAAGGCAGTGCGTTAAAGCAGAAATGTGCAGGCATCAGCAGGAAACATCTGTGTGGGGCGGGCAGCACAGGTCACACCAGGAGAGCCAGATCCCTGCCTGTACCCTTGGATGGGGCTGCACCCCTCGCCCCTACATGCAGCAGGTGGAGCCGGGGCTGAGCCCTGCTTGGGCAGAGCCCCTGCAGTGCAGCCTGAGAGGGGAGGGCCGGTGGGCACTGGGTGGGCTGCACAGGTCTGACCTCAGTCCTTTTAGTGGGGGTGGGGGGTGGGTTGGGGCCCCTGCAGGAAGCTCTATTTCTCTAGGAGTTTGGGGCAGGGTTAGAAGTTGTCCACACCTCTACATGGGCTAGTAAGTAAAGGTTTCACTAGATTCTATGCAGTTTGAGAAGGGCTTCCTTAAGTGGTCTTCAAATGGATTCATTGTTCATGCAGAAAGGACCGCTTGGGCTCCCACTTTCCATCCCATGTTCCGCTGGACCCATTGCTGCAGGGGACAGTCAGGTCTGGGTAGTGTGCCAGGGAGGTCTTCTCCTTGAAACAACCCCTTGTCCCCATTTCACAGATCAGAAACTGAGGACAAGATGATGGAGTGACTGATGTGACTGGGGCCACTCAGGGCTGTGTGGTTCATCTGGACCCGCACCCACATCTGACCCCAGGTCTCTGAGCTAAGCTGATGGCATCAGACTCCATGTGCGTCCCCTGCATCTGCACCCTTTGGCATGACAGTCACTGGAAGCTCGTGTCACCTCCAGGAGCTCAGAGCAGATGGTGGAATATTTGGGTCAGGACCAGACATGACTGCAACCGGCCCCTACCAGCTGGCTTGGGTTTGGTCAATCACATAGGAGGAGGTTGTGGCTCATCCCAGTTCACATCTCAGTAGACAAAACAGCGAGGGTCACTGTTTGGGGTGTTTGTAAAGAAAGTGGAGTTCTAGCTTCGTGGAAGGTACGTAGCTTCCCAGAGCCTGTTGCCTTGCAAGTAACACTACCCTGGTTTAATGGGCACCTGGGCATCTATTCCTATGGGAGCAGCCTGGTTCTCAGACTTTTACGTTGTGTGGTTTATAACTGGCTCTTCCTCCCTCCCAGCTGCACAGGTGAGATCTGGTTCCTTGGGGGGAACAAGCTTCAACCAGGAATCCAGAAAACCAGCTCTTTGGCTTTGAATTTCATCAGCCAGTTAAGTATTCCTCCTACAATTTGAAGACTGATTGAAGCTAATGGCCTTTTGATTTTGCCAAAAAATTCAAAAAATAAAGCAAGCAACCAGAGACTACCACTCTCATTACTTAAGAGAAGTGAACTAAATGAGGGAGGAAGAAGTCTCAGAACGGAGCATGCTGCCCACCGAGGCTGCTCCTGCCCTTGCTGGTGTGGACACGTGGCCCTGCTCTGCTTCCCCGGACAGGAGTGGACGGTGGCCAGGCCCCGAGTGTGGCTGCTGGTCTGTGGCATGTTCAGACACGAGGCCTGGGGGCTCCTCGCAGACCCTGAGGGAAGGACGCTCAGCCAGTGATCGCATGTCTTTTGAGGAGCTGCCCGCGATAACGGGGCTGCTGGGTCTCTCCCGGGCAGGACCCTGTTACTCCTCTCGTTGCTTGCTCAGGGTCCTGCTCCCCAAAGCGGCTCCACGGTGGGTCCTGGCCTGCCCACCCTCCTCTGGGGTGGGTGGGGGCTGGGCCTTTGTCCTGGTGGAGAAGCCCAAGTTCTTGCTGGGGGTGGTCACTGTGACTCCTCCTGTCAGCGAGATCGCCCCCTGTCTGGGGCAGGGGTCCATGCTCAGTCGGGCCTCCACATCCACCCCAGCTGCTTGGTAAGGGTGGGCTCCGGGGGTGACCCTCCTAAGGGTGGTCCCACACCTGACCACCAAGGCCCTGGAGGCCATCCAGGGTTCCAGAACAACTGTATGAAGTGTTTGTTCATTTGACCCATATCTGTTGAGTCTTACTATTATCACGAGACATCTTAGACAGAACTGCTGGCCATGTGCCGGTGGAACACGTGTTTCTGGGAAGTGGACACCCTAGCGACGAGCTTCAGTGTTGCTGTCCATTAACCCCCAGTTGTGATATGACTCTCTCGTAAGACTGACACCACCTCTGAGACTTTCTCTGATTTCCCAACAACCTTGCAAGCTGTGTCTTAGGCCACTTTAGGAGAGAGGAGCCACAGTGCGAAGGGGCAGATTCCGGACCTAAGGGGGGAGTTGAGAGAGGGTCCCTTCACCTCAGAACCTCATGGTGACCACATTTGCACTGGGATTTACCAATGGTTCCGAGAGTTTTCCGAGAACACTGTGCTGTGGTTTTCCTGACCCTAGCACAGAACGGTGAGAGGACCCAGGACGAGTACGTGTGGTGCCTGTGTGTTGGCCTGTGGCCGCTCGCTCTGCTCACCTCCTCTTGTCCAGCTTCCCGACCCCTTCCAGACTCTGGGTTCTCCGACTTGGATCGTTGCAGAGGGATGTGGGCAATGGCATAGGGTGGCCGAGCTTCAGATGGCCACCAGCCACTGAGGCCCCACAGCCAGCAGATTCCTGAGCAAGTGGAGGCCAGTTTCCTCCACTGCGGAGTTAGGTTTTCTCCCCTTTCTGCCCTGTTCTCTTTGGAAGGAAATCACTAACCACAGCTCACACTTAGGATGAATGTTTCTTGGGGCGCCTGGCTCAGTCAGAAGAGCATGTGACTCTTGATCTTGGGGTTGTGAGTTTGAACCCCATGTTGGGTGTAGAGATTTATTAAATAAACTTAAAAGAAAGGATGCATGTTTTTTTAGGTTAATGTTGTTTCTTGGTCATCTGTTCATGTTGGCACAAAAAACCCTCAGGATTCTTTTTTTTTTTTTTTTAATGTTTATTCATTTTTTTTTTGAGAGAGAGAGACAGAACATGAGCAGGGGAAGGGGCAGAGAGAGACGGAGACAGAATCTAAAGCAGGCTCCAGGCTCTGAGCTGTCAGCACAGAGCCCGACGCGGGGCTCAAACTCACAGACTGTGAGATCATGACCTGAGCTGAAGTCAGATGCTTAACCGACTGAGCCACCCAGGCACCCCTGTCATCTGTTTATAGTCCGGTTTTCCACGCGCGTTAGGTGCCACCTGTCCTGCGCACCAGCATCCCGCAGGTGTGTAGGCGGGTTCCAACCCGAGCGTCTGGTGAGGCATGTGCCAAGACGTAGGCCTGTCCTGACTGTCATGACCCCGCTCTGCAGAGAGCTGGTATCTCCCTGAGGTCCTGTGGCAGATGACTGCCCGCCACCCCTGCAGTGACAGTCAGTGTCCCCTTTTCCTCCCTGGGGCAGGTTGAGCAGGAACATTCAGAGGACAAGATGTCCAAGTTACTTATCTGTGTTTTGAAATCTCAAGAGCTACGTTATCTGGTGCTCACAGGGGCACCACGTGGCATCACTGGCGAGATGCTTATCTTGGTGAAAAACCAGGTTTTGGTCAGAGTTTTGCTGTGTCGGTCTTTGACTGGAGGTGAAGCTCCTGCTTCCTCCCCACTCTCTCTGGCTCCAATTACTTTGCAGAAATGAGGGTGCTCCCCGCCTCTTCCCGCCGGCAACGTTCTGCCGTTGCTCACCTGGGAACACATACCACCTGCTCCGGAGTCCCTGCGTCTGACTTCCTGACTGCCAGGCAGAGTGACGGCTTCTTCGACTGGACCACTCTGCCTTCTCAAGTGTCTGTCACGAACTGCAATGAAGCATTTCATGGCCTTGTCTGCCCAGCTGAGCCCTGAACACCCGGAGGGTGGAGTTGGTGCTGCTCTCAGGGTCCCCACGGCTCTGCAGGTCAGTCGAGGGGCATCACGATCTTAGAAGAGCTCATAAATTACTAGTGCTCATTTAGGACGAGCTGCACACACACACAGTTTGTTTAGTTCCTAGATCAGGTTGCTTGTGGCATTTGTTCTGTCAGTGCCTGGTTTGCTTCTCTGTGAGTCTGCCGTGCGTGTAGCTGTGTCTCAGGGGTGCTAGTTACAGCCCTGCAGTCTGCAGGCCTGCGGGGGTCTGTGCGGCCCTCTGCAGTCCTCGCCCAATCTCCCCACACTTGCTGTGCCCCACACTCTGCTCACCAGGGCCTGTGCTGGGCAAATTGTGGCGAGGGTGGTCATTCTCTCCAAAGTCCCTCTTTCTCTTCCTGGTGGCTCTCACAGTCTCTCTACCTTCCTTTCCCCAACCCATGGTCAACAAACCTCTTGGACGTGTTAGAGGCTAGAGCCACCAACATATCCAAGGGATTTGATCTTCTGCCAGGAGTCTCTAGAAAGTCAGCAAGAGCTCCCACCCAACACCGTTTCCCTAGCCAGCTTCTGACATTGGTGTGTGGCCCTCTAGCAGCTGTGGGGGGGGGCACGCAGCCCTCTGCACCCCCACCTCTACCCCAAAGGCACAGATCTGGGCAGGACAGAGCCAGCCCACATCCCCTGCTGGACTTGTTGTCGTGGTGACCAAAAAGCATCATGTCTTCACAGTGTAATCCAGGCAAACTGCCCACCCTGGTGGCCCTCAGTTGAGGCTGTGCCCACGGAGGGGACCAGGCATCTGGGTCACGTGGGGTCAGTGAGAGTAAGTCTGGATAGCAGAGGCCCTCGTCATTCAGCCCTCATGAGAAGCCCTGCTGTGCACAGGTCACTAGTGTAATAGAACAGGACATGCCCAACTGAAGTCTGTGGGCCACAGGCGCTTACACAGAGCCACGTCCAGGCACATGTGGCGTGGAGAGGGGTTCTCTGCAGAAACATGGTCACTCAGTGTTAGTTACATCCATAAAACGCAAGTTTAATGAACAGAGTCCTGTCTGTTCTACGTGTGCTGTGATTTCTGTCAGAACAGTGATGCCTGAACTGTTTCTTAGCTGTGTTAGAGCTTGTGCAAAATGTGAAGCAGCAGTGACCCAAATACAAGCCATGGTCCTTCTTGCTTCATTTAATCAGACAACTGATCTTATCTTATGAGGGAGTTAAACTCAGTCATACTCAAAATACCATGCTATGTGGTAATGGGTGACAACAATTCCTTCAAAAGGAAAAACACCAAGCTGAAGATCCAGAAGTTTCCATCTGTGGTGGTGGGGTTCTGGCCATGATGACAGAGTGGGGATTTGCCTGGACAGGGGGAGGGTCCACTCCAGGCTGCTCAGATGGCAGGCAGGAAGCCCCACCCTCCCGTCCCTCACTAGCACTTCCCTTCTGTTACTTGTGTGGTTGAAGAGCTGGGGAGTCATGGGGGATTGGAGGGTAGTGGCAGTCACCCCAAGCAAGGCTGCACTTTTCCTGGCGAACGATGTTCTGTTAGATGACTTACCCCCTAAGAATGTCTGAAGCGGATCCAAACCAATGCAAGAGATTAGTCTGGGATGCTGAAGGGCCCTAATGCCTCACTCTTTGGAATCACATGGAGACTATTCTGGAATCACTCTCCCCTCCTCTGCTGTGACTGGAAAATTTCGCTCCCCTCCACCTGGAACTCACAGATCCTCCTGAGGATCCCAAGGTCTGGGCTGCCTGTGGTAGCCTTGTCCACTCAGTCAACTAACACTGTTATCCAAGACCTGGGCTCAAAATACCCCACCCCCCACCCCACAGAGAGAGGCCCAGGATGTTGTGTGCTAGAGGGGAGGGTCCCAAGCAGGGGTGAGTCCCTGGAAGAGTGGGAAGGTTCCAGGCAGTTGTGGGGCCCTGGGGTAGTGGGGAGGGTCTGGGCAGGGTTGGGGTCTTGGGGTAGTGGGGAAGGTCTAGACAGGGTTGGGGTTCTGGGGTAGTGGGGAGGGTCCGGGCAGTGGTGGGGCCCTGGGGTAGTGGTGAGGGTCTGGGCAGGGTGGGGGTTGGGACTAGCAGGCAGGACAAAGAAGTGTGCCTGGAGCAGTGGTGGTCTGGAGGCTGGCTCTCCACATGTCTCAGGCTTGCATGTCAGCTGCCATGGGAGCACAGCCAAGGGTGTCATGCAACATGCAGCAAGGTTGGGTCCTCAAGCAATCGTCCCAGATTCAGAGACTGGAGACTTTGAAGACTGGAGACCTCATCGAGATCCCTGGTCTCCACACTGCCGACTTAATGTTTCATACAGTGTTTTCTGTTAACTTTGTAAATTAATTGTAATGAACTATAATGAGTCAAAGTCCTTATAGTCTGCAGCCCTAAGGTCCCTGACCACTGGGTTCTGTGTCATTGCTGCTTGCACACATGTCTCATGGCTCCAGACCAAACCTCACAGGTAAGAATCACCATCGTCTGACGGCTAGACGAGGGAAGAGACAGAGGGAGGTGGGACCAGAGCTCTTAGTCACCCTGAGTTTTGAGAGCTGCTTGGGAATATTTGGGGGTCTCGTCTGGAGTCAGAGCTGCGTGAAGCCAAAGTGATGGTCCCCAGCTGTCCAGGTGCTGTCCTCCTGGAGTCCCACGGCAGCCCAGGTGGGGTCAGCAGTGAGTGAGGGTCAGTCTGGTTCCCTCACCCTCTGTGGGTCACACCTGCTCTGGGTTCCAGGACCCAGCAGGGTAGGAGTGCCCCATTTCCCTCACACCTTATGTGGCTGTTCTCCCCCGCCTCTGTGGGGATGAAGCAGAGCTTCCCCTGTGTCCCTCACACGGTGACAGAAGTGATGGTCCCCTTGGCTGTCTGGCCACCATCAACTGGGTCCTTCCTCTCCAGGGTGGGGCACATTGTGCATCAGGACCCGTGGTCCCACCCCAGGGGCTCGCACAGGAAGTCATGCCTCTGCTCTGACCTGGGCCACTGCACAAAGCGCTGCCCAAAAGTGCCAGCCTGAGCAGTCAGATCCCTCCAGACACCGAATGGCCCCGAACCAGCGTCCCTAAAGGACAGGGAGGGGGTCCTCCTCAGCAGACAGAGAGGAAACTCAAATAGTCCTTCCCCTGGAGCCATGACCCTTGTTCTAGAACTCACTCTACTCCCTTTCTTCCCTCCAGTCAAACCCAACTCTGATTTAGGGCAGTTCCTCCTGTAAAGGGGCAGGTGGCTCCCCCGAGGACACTGACACTGTCGAGGCCCCAACCCCAGACCCTTCCACCTGGGGCGACAGAAGGGAGGGTTTTCCTGAGAAGGTGGGTGGGGACAGCTGCAGGGAGGAGGGGGTCTCCAGCTGGGGCCAGGGAGAAGGCATTCAGGGCAGCGTCAGTGCCTGCAGCCGGCACACGCCACAGCTTACACACGCCGCGGCTTACACACACAGAAGCCGGCACACGCCACAACTTACACACGCAGCAGCCGGCACACGCAGCAGCCAGCACACCCCGCAACTTACACACGCAGCGGCTGGCACACCCTGCAGCTTACACACACAGCGGCCAGCACACCTCGCAGCTTACACACGCAGCGGCCGGCACAGGCCGCAGCTCACACACGCAGCAGCTTACACACGCAGCAACCGGCACACACATCAGCTTACACACACTGCAGTTGGCACACGCCTCAGCTTACACACGCAGCCGCCAGGCCTGGCATCGCTCCCTTCCTGCGTTAGCTTTTTAAATGAAGAACGGATAAGCACGCTCAAAAAATGGAAGCGGTCTGGAAGTCCGCAGTGGGCCAAAGTCCTGTTTTCCTTTGCCTCGCGCCCCATCCTCAGCGAACGTTCCGTGTGCCTTTATGTGTATATTTTTCTATCTGAGCTTCTGTTTCTCGTTCCAGATCTTGAATAACTTCCCTTTCTTCCTAGGGAATGCCTTTCTATGAAGCCCGCTCCTTTTCTGCTCGGACATGTGCAGGGTGCCTCTGGGCCGAGGCCGGGAGCACGGCCTCTCTGGGGTTAGGCGCTGCCTGCCCTGGCGCGTGGGCTGCTGTCCGGGGCCCAGAGGGAAGTCCCAGCAATGTCGTCGACCCTCGCCCCGCCAAGGCGATGTGGTCTGTGTCATCCAAGCTGCACTGATAAGAGGAGAAGAAACAAAATGAGAAAAATGATGCAAATAGGCAATTGTTCTGGAACTTGAAAGTTGTTGGCTTAAGACATGAACTTCACATTTATAAGAGCCAAGCTGTTACATTTTCATGAGACCAAAAAGACACACATGGTCGTCTGAGGCGTCAGGGACACGCTGCAGTTCACAGGGAGGTCACTGCCCTCACTGATTCTGTGACGAAGCGTTGTTTACATTCTGACCCTGGGCCTCCAGCATTCCTTAAATTGTTGGAAACTTGGAGCAGAGACCCACATGAAGTTCAAACACCCACCCCCACTGTCCACGCAGCCACCACCAGCCTTTGACTGGGACAGGAGGGTAGATAGAACAAAGGGATGCAGACAGATGTGGACTGGCCTTAGAGATGGGGGCCTCCTGCCTTCCTGTGCGCGGCTGGGAACCTGGGTCCTGGAGGGTCCAGGGGAGGTGTCTGCAGGGCTGACAGGCCTGGGGCATCCAGATGGTCAGCACACTTTCCCTGGACTTGTGGGTGAGAACTGGGGTGTGGGAGGCATGGGGCCTGATGTGGTCGGTCAGCTGGTTCCATTTCCCAGTCCTGGTCTCTCCGGGCACAGGGCTGGGGACACACTCTGTCCTGGCCCTGGATGTCTCCCTGTTGCCCACTCTGGGTGAAAGGGACTCAGAAGTGGAGGCTTGGGGGGCCCTGCTGGTAATACTCCTGAGAGTGCTCTTGGCTGTTTAGCAAGGTCAGGGAACGTCTGGCTGAGAAAGGAAAAGGGGGAGCAGCCGGATGGCAAAGGGGTGAGAGAGAAGCCGCAGGTGAGGAGCCCGGGTGCTGCCAACACAGGGCGCAATCGTGGATGCTGTCTGGAGGGTGGGCAGGCCTGGGGTGAGCAGGAGGTGGTCCAGGCTCCCCAGGCCTTTAAAAACAGTGCCGGGTTTTCCCTATTTCCAGGCAAGTCAGACCTGATTTGTGTGCATGAGTTTTTACAGGGCATTGAGGGTCCAAGCAGGTCCCTCAAGAGGGCGCACAGCGGGAAGGGATAGTCAGGTGGTCCGCCAGGTGCTGGAAGGAGCTCCCTGACGTGTCGGGTGCAATTTGGGGCAAGCGGCTCAGAGCAAGAGGAGCTCGGAGGAAGACGACCTTGACATCAGCATGACTTCCTCACCCCACCCGCCGCCCCGCCGGGATGGTCAGAACGGTTGGGTTTGGCTCAGGAAGTGGACACAAATTTGGGGCTGTGACTGGGGAGAGTGCCCGTGGGCCCAGCAAGGGGATCGGGCAAGGCTGAGGGAGGCACCCCTGGGCTGACAACACTGGCGGAAGCTGACGACCAAAGGAGGAGACACCCAGCATCTGGAAGGGGAAAGCCAGGGCTGGGCAGCCTTGTACCGAGGCGCAGGGACCAGGAGGCCAGCGTCCAGTCATCAGGGGGTTGGCCCAGAGCAAAGGGCTGTCAGGGGCTGCACGCCGGGGACCGCGACACACAAAGGCCACAGGACGTGGGAGAGCAGGCTCCATCTCAGGGTTGGGCTGAGGCCCAGCTGGGACCCCGCCCCACAGGCCTGGCCACTCTGAGTCAGGCCGAGGTCCAAATGGGAGAAAGGAGGCAGACACCCCCGACCCAGCGGTGGCCTTTCTGCACTCTGTCCTCACGCCCCCAATGCCTTCAAGTTGAGGACACTATCAAAACGGCTTTTCTCCATTGTGACCTAAAATGAGAGATCTTTTAAAATGTTAAACACAAATCATTATGTTTACAAGACACATTTTGCTCACTAACCCGTTGGCCCCTTTTCCAGCCACACTATGCTCACTGTCACTGTCACCTTCCCCTGAGTGCCACCACCAAAGGCTAATTGGAAAGTGTGATGCCTAGCCCCGCCCCCATTTCTCTGTTCCCTCTTTCCTTACCACTTGTTGTTAAGTTTGGGTTTGCTTCTTCCTGTTACCCCCTTCATGCCCTTGGTTCTGGCTGTGCACTCCTTCTTTTGTTATTAAATACCTCAGTTCCAAAGTGGCTCTGGTGCCTGCACTGTGTCTGCAACATGCACTCTTGTCCTCAGTCTTGGGGGCAGGAGGGGCAGGGTCCCCACACCTGCCTGAGTCGCTGCCCCAGGAGACTGTGGACATGGAGGGGTCATGCTGCTCGCATCTCTACCACTTGCCATGTCCCCATAGTGACTGCCCTGCCTGTGCTGCTTTCTCCCCTGGGTGTTGGGCCTGCATGGATGTGTGACCACGGGGGCCACTGCTGAGGCCCAGGAGAAGCAAGGCTGGGTGCCTGTCAGGTCACTCCCTACCTGCATCCATGGTCCTCCAGTGGGGAGTGGGGACATCAGTGGGCCTGGTAGGGACCTGACCTTCCTCCCACACCCACTCCGAGGGTTCCCCATTCCTGTGCCTGCAATAGGCCTGCTCTCCATTCAGCTCTCCAAAGTGTCGGGAGGGGTCCCCTGTTCCCCTGTGTCACTGGGAGCCCCAGGATTTACAATGTGTGAAGGAGCCTTCCAGGGCCTTTGGGACCCAGCCCGGAGACTTGTTCTCAGAGAATCATCCACCAGACCCCTGGGGGTTGTTTTCCTTCTCCCTAGGGGCAAGGGGAACCGTGGGGTCCAGCTGACACCCTCTGCACTGGGAAGGGGGTGGGCAGGTTTTAATGTCACTTCCACCCTGTGTGCAAAGAGGAATCTTGGCTCCTTACCCTCCTTGCCCTATCCCCAAGGCTCCCTCCTGCTGCTTAAGGAAAAATGCCTTTTCACCCCAAAACCCCCAGAGCACCCTCAATCCCCAAGAGCCACTCATGTGCAAGGAATTTTGTAACCTTCATGTTAGAGGCCCCTTCAGGTGGTAATGGGGTCCCAGCCCCCTCTCCCCACAGACCCTCACCCCTCAGACACTGGGTGACAGTGGGATTCCAGCCCCCTCTTGGCCTTTTGAGGAGTTTATTCTCCATTCTTTTCAGTGTCTCTATTGTGCACCAAGTGTTGAGAATAAGTGTACAAATACATCACCCTTATCTTTAAGGAAAAGGAATCAAAATACCTAAAATCTACAGACTGGAGATCTGAATCCTATTTTTCAACTCATTTTTCTCTAATCAGAAGAGTGATATTTTCTATTTAGTTAAAAAACTGTCACATATGCAAGACTGCACTGCACCGTGTATGTAGCGTGTGAAGACCATGGAAGGAAGGCCCTGTGCGCCTAGCCGCTTGAAGGGTCAGGAGGCAGCGTGAACGGGCTCCGGGCGGCTTGCAGCGAGCTCTGTGAGGCCCTGGCCGTTCCTGTTTGGGAATATGGTGAGTATTACATGGTCTCTCACTGTGGTTTTGTTTCTAATTTCCCTGATTATTAATAAAATTGCCATCTTCTTGCACATTTCCTCGCCATACCAACTACCTTCTGTGAACACCGGCCTCTGGCCACCTTGAGCGGGCATCCTGTTAGTGCCTGAGCTAGTTCCTGGGGATTTCTCTGCAGAGACCCCACCTGGCCTGTGTGTGCAGATATCTTCTCCTGGTTGAGGACTTGTCTTTGTCTCTGGATGAAGTTCTCAATTGGGATGCAGTGGAATTCGTCAGCCTTTCCTTTTATGATTTCCCTTTTTGTTCCCTGACCAACGCTTCTTGGGCTTGAATGCTTAAAGATATTCAAAGTCTTGCTTTTCACATACAAGTGCTTATCCATCTGGAAACAATCTTCCTTGTGTTTGGCTTAAGGTAGGGATCCAATTTCACTTTTTAAATGTGCATAACCAGCTCCCTGGCACTGTTCATCGATCTGCACTTTAGTCCGTCGTGCACCAGGTTTCCACCTGCTCACGGCAGCTTCTGGGCTCTCTGTCCCTCCAGTTGGCCAATGCTACACCATCCTGGTCTCTATAGCTTGATTATAGGTCTGATGTCCTACAGGCAAGCTTCCCTGCCTTGTTCTTCACTCACTTGGTAAGTATTTACTGAGTACCTACTCTATGTCAGGAAGTTTCTAGGTGCTGGGGAAATGTCGCTGAAAAACATCTGCTTTATTTAAGGCTACATTTGGATGGGTTGTGATCTGTGGGGAGAGGTGGGCTATAAGGTTAGTGACAGAAGGTCTTTGGGGGAAAGAACAAGGGGCCCTGAGAGTGATGGGGGTTGGGGGCTGCGGTTGGAAGGGATAGAGCCCAGCATTCCGGCTGACCCCTGCAGAGATGTTTGCCTCCCAGGCATGCGTCCCTTCTCCCTGTGCTGCCCTGGCTGGAGCACCACCACCCAGCTGGAGCCTCCCATCCTGGCCCTAGGGAGCCCAGCCCCCTCCTGCCAACGCTCAGTAAGCACCGCCACATGCTGGGGCTGCTTCTAGCTGCTCTCCTTTCTCAGGGCTCACTGTGCACTCACCCTGGTGTCTCCAGTCCCACCCCTGTCCCTGGTTTTGGCCTCTGTCAGAGGAGTTTGCCCAGACCCACACTGTTTGGGGGTGGACGGCAGCGGCAGTGCTCCCCTGTGCTCAGCGGTGGCCCTGGAGCCTGGGAACTGCTGCACAAGCAGGGTGTCCAATGTCCTGCGCCCGAGGGCGAGAATCAGGCCCAGCCTCAGCCTGCTGCCTCTGCCAACTCAGATCTAGGAGCGGCTCCCCCTTCTCTTCCTTTTCCCCTTCACACGCTGAGTCCTCATCTGTTTATTAAACACGTGGATTCTTTGATCTGCAGTTCTGTGGGCCCTGAGAGCCAGACCCTGCCAGCTGCTGACCGTCGGCCTCAAGAGCCTCCACATGGCTCTTATGCTTCCGTGACGACTGCAAACGAGGGTCTTGGTACCCAAAGGTTGGGCCTGCAGCTTAGTAAATCCATGCAGTTAGCATTCACATCGTCATATTGACAGCAGATCTGCACAATCCTCCTTGTTTGCTTTGCGCTCAAGGTCGCTACTGCAGTAAGAATGTTCTTAGTGGATGGCCCCTGGGAAACAGCCAGGAGCTGTTTCCCTGGCACGAAGCTGGGGTGGCCTGTCAGGAGTGCCTGGGGTTGAAGGAAACCCAGATCTAGGAGGCGACTGGCTTCGCCTGGGCCTTGGTCACACAGCCTGGAGACCTTCCCAGGGACTGAAATGACCCTCTCCTAGGGCACAGTCTTTTCCCAATAGATACATTGGCAAAGGTCATAAACGGGTAGTCCAGAGCTGTGAAAATCCAAACGGGTAACAAATGTATGGGAAAAAATGGTCTCACCAGTAATCAAAGAAACACAAAGCAAAACAATTAGGTCTTTACATTTTATACTCTATGCTGGAGGGTGTGGCCACTAAGAATCTGGTCTGGAGCCACTTTTGGGGAAGAAGTCTGCCAGTGTCCTTGAGAAAGTGCACACCTTTGGACCTGTTCATCCTACTCTTGGTAAGCCATCCTGAAGAAAACAGAAGTGCACAAAACCTATGGATTCTCACAGCATTGTTTATAACCAGAAAGAAAGACACGAGTTATTTGCCTAGCGCCAGAACCATGACTAAGTCAAGTCAGGTCCTGGTGACTTGGGCCATATTTTAAGCTCTAAGGGGGCACACATTGTGTCTATGTTTGTTACCCTTGAGCCCTGAATCGAGCATGGTGTCTGGCTCTTAGTTGGCACTCGACACGTAACTGTGGAGAGAACGAGTGATGGAAGACCTTGCAGCATGCAACAATCAGCGGGGTGGGCTCAGAATAACAATCGGTGTGGGGGGGGGTCGGAAGAGAAGAGAAGTGGCCGTGATAATACTGAGGGAAGGGCATGGTGTTCTGGGGGATCTTTGCCAAGGGCAGGAAGAAAGCATCTGTACGTTGATGGGGTGGTGGGTAGCAGTGTGTACATTTGTCAAAACCCATGAAACTGCCCTTAAAATCTGTGCATTGTGTTGTATGTAAATTATGCCTTGCCAAGGGCAATTCAAAATATGAAATGTAAAATTCTATATGGACCTTTCCCCCTATATTACAATGTACTGGAAAAGGGCACAGGAAATATGCTTAAATACCACTACTGGCCTTTTGGGATAGTGGCGTTTGGGGAGGTGGATATTTTCTTCTTCATGCTTTAGTTTTCTACATTGTAGTGGGTTGGATAGTGCACCCCCCAGACATGTCCATGTCCTAATGCCTAGGCCTATGACCGACCTTATTTGCAAAAGGATCTTTGCAGATGGAATTACAATCTTCAGATGAGAACATCCTGGGTCACCTGGGTGGGCCCTAAATCCAATGACAGGTGTCCCTTTAAGGGAAAGAAGAGGAGACACAGACACAGAAGAGAAGTCATGTGACAATGAAGAAATGAAGACAGAGATGAGGTGATGTGGCCACAAGTCCAGGGACATCTGGAGCACCCCAGGAGCTGGAAAAATCAAAGAAAAATCCTGTTAGAGCCTCTGGAAGAAGTGGGGTCCTGCCAACACTTTCATATCAGGCTTCTGGTCTCCAGAACCGGGGGATGATGAATGTCAGTTGTTTTAAGCCTCTTCAGTTTGTGGCAATTTGTTACAGCAGCTTAACTTCTGTAGTTGTTAGTTAAATTATGAATATAAGCCTGCAAAACTTCTACACCCAGAAAAGAAATTAACTAACATCTACAGAAGATAAACCATGCCATGTTCCAGGGGTCGCAAGATCTGGGGCTGCAGCCTGGCTGAGTGGGCGGGCACTGTCCCCTCCCCAGCTGCCCCCACCTCCTGGGCTCCTGCCTGTGGGCCCTTCCTTGGTCACCTGCTCTCTTTCTAGCCCCTGTTGTCTTTCTCCCTGTCTTTCTTTTGTCTGCCTTCTCTTAACTGACTATGATATGGAATAAGATTAGTTTTAATGTAAAATTGTCCTGATTGTGTCCCTCGGTCTCCCTTTCCCTTGTCTGTGCTTCCGACCTTGGCCACATCTCTCCTCCTGGCCCCAACCCTCAGGCCTGGACCACTGCCCCCGACTATTACAGCCTCTGCCAGTGCAGCCTCCACCCTGCACTAAAGACTATCAGGCTTCAATGACCCTTTTCTTCCTGTAACTGCTCTTCCCAAGGATCTCTGACTGCTCCTATCTGTGGGATTAAAGCCCAGTTCCATATCCTGGTAACTGCCGATTCCAACACACGTCCCCAAGCTCCCTGGGCCCTCATTTACTACTCGCCTACGCAAACCACCAAAATCGATCTCCTCACCATTCCCTGAATGTCCCCACCCCTCGCTCCCCTCTAAAAGCCTCACTCCCTCATTTCTCAAGTCAGATGCTACCTGCTTTGACCCTGACCAGCATACCGGCTCCTGGGTCTGCTCTGTCCATCCAGTGCCCACCCACCTCCAGGCCAAAGCCAGACTGTGGTGCTCATGTGCTGACCTCTCCTACTCCCCCTGGGCCCCCCTCAAATCTTCCCTGTGGCTGCTTCAGTTCCCCAGTGCCCTGAGAAGTGCCCCTTGTACCTCCTGCAGCCCTGTTTGGGGTTGGGCAGATCTGGCTTCAGGTCCTTCCTCATGGTGCCCAGCTTGGCACACATTGGCTCTTACCACTGAGGGAGTTACTGTTTTGTTTTCTCACGTGCTAAGTATTTAAAGTTTTTTGAATAAATGTTTGCTCTTTGGCACTAAATAGAACAACACTGATTTCTTTGTGAACTCTGGGGAGGCTGTGAGGGAGGAGACATCAGAATGAGGGTTAGAAGGACTGGACCAAAGAGGTGGGGGGGGGGGTGGTGGCCCACAGGCCATTTGCCTGTTCCCCCCAAAGCCACCCCATGGTCACCTCTTTGGCCTTCCTGCTGGAGCCTCGCTCCCCACCAGGCCCACCCAGGACACACTCAGGTGAGACAGTGTCTCTGCCTCAGTTCCTCTGGCCATGAGACTCAAGGGGAGAGGGTACAGTCGGGAATCTGGACAGCAGGGAGCCAGAGAAGAAAGCGAACCTGGACAAGTGCAGCTGATCTCGTTGCAGGTCCCTCCTGTGGTCCTCTGAGTGAGAAGCCGAGAAGGTACTGTTGGGTTCCTTTGTCTGCTGGGGACCTGGTTCCAGGCAGATGCCGTGCCTCCAAGAAGATGTGCCGGTCATCCTGTGGCCCTTGAGAGGTTATGCCAAGGGTGGAGGCTTTGATTCAAGGACGGCTTTGTAGTTCCAGCCTAGGGCACACCAGGAGCTCTCAGATAATACACCTATGCTGTCCAGAGACAGATGGACTGGGCTGGACAGTAGGCCAGGCTGGGGCTGGGGTGGGCATGTGTGCCCCAAACCACTGCCTTCTGGGTGGGATGGGCCCTTCCCCAAATACACTACCTGGCTGTGCTCCAGGCCTGCAGTGAGGAAGGTTGGGATATAGGGGTTAGCCCATCCCCCTGTGCCTCAACCTCATTAACCCTATAGGGCACAGCTTAATGCAGACACTGAGGGCATGCCTTAGCTTGGGGCTCAGGAAATACTTGCAGAAGAAACGAAGAAGGAAGAATTCAGTGAACACTGAGGGAGGAGAGACCAAACTCTCAGAGCTGAAGCCTCCTAGGTGGTGGGAAGGGTTGAGGCCCTCCCTGTTCAGTAAGAGCGGTGTGAGGGGCTGGGGGGGGGGAACTGGGGGGCCTCGAAGGGGGTGGGGGGGGGGGGGGTGGGAGGGGTGGGGGGGGGGGGGGACATCTTCCATCACACAGGTCTCCCTCTGCCAGACTGTGCCCACCTGGGGCTGAGGTGGACAGACCAGCTGAGTGGGAGCTGAGGTGGGAGCCCAGTCAGTGGAGCCCTTCTGGTTCCAGGACTGGTACAGTCAGCGGGGAGTAGGAGGTGCAATGAAGAGGCAGGTAGGACCCTGAATGTTCCCTTGTGAGCCGGAAGTCCTATTCACCTGAACTGAAAAAATAGCTTTAGGGTGGTGGGTCAGGACCCAGCAGACCAGCTCTGGCTGGGTGTCACATTCTGTCTTGTCTCTTGGGCACATGTGCATGTGTGTGTGTGTGCACTCATGCTATGGGGTTGCCATCAGGTCTCACTCGGGTTTAGAAGAAGGTGAAGTGTGCAAGCTGGGACCCTGTCTCGGGCTTTGCCTGGTTAGCACGGGCTCAGGCCTTTCGGTGCTGGCCGCTCAGCCCTGCACTCAGGTACCCAACAACACCTCCCTCGCGAGCTCTCTCCTGGAGCATCATCAGCCTTTGCCCTCTCTAGATGTCCTTGAGCACCAGCAGCCACCGTGTCCTTGCACCAAACCCAGAGGAACACCCGACCATCCCACACAAGAGGGTCAGGAAGGACAACACCTACCACCTTGCCCGCCGGGGAAGGTGACGGTACACACAGTGCCCAGGCTTGTCTCCCACTGTCCGGGAGGGAGGGCAATCAGGCTGGCTGAGCGGGTTATGTAACAGCACACATGTGGGTTTACTTTGGCTGCTTAAAACCCTGAACACTGTGCAAATGGCCTGCCCTCCTCTGGCCATTGGAAACCCTCCCTGTTGGCTCCACAGATGTGCTCATGGAGACGGTGCTGAAAGACACAGCTGTGGCTGGATGCCTCTGAGGCTGTGCCGCATGGGTTGTGACCTCTTGTCAGCTAAGTGAGGGTCCCTGGGGAGTCTTGGCAGCTTTGGGCCACACGGATGCCTCCAAGTGAAGGCTGGAGGACTGGGGTGCATGGGGTCTGTCAGCTCTGCCTGTCTTCCCTGCCTGGTGGGACCACAGCTCACTTGTGCCTCTCTCCTACCTGGTGGGAGACCCTCGATTGACCTTAAAGGTGTCTGCTACTGTCACTATTCTCTGCACTGTGTGTTTGGCTTCCTCCCATCCACTGGGCCACTCCATCTGACTCTGGCCTTGGCTGCCCTGGCCATGGCATGGTATCAGCCAAATGAAGCCCACAGAGGGGCTGGTGCTTGGTAACAAACCGGTGCCCTCTACATCCAGATACCTGAATTTCATAGGAAACATTACTGACATAACTCAGACAAAGGAATCAATCTCTAATGATGAAATACCAGCTGGTGAGAGGGGACGTTTCTGAATGGAGACCCTTTAATTGAAGATATTAAATCTCACATAGGGTCAGGGATGGGGTCCACAGTGAGGGAGAATTAATTTACAGAGCAACCAGGGTCTGGTCTTTCCATGTACATGGCTCATGAATAGACTCCATTGGCTAGACAATGATGTGAAGGCCTCGGACACTTCAGGCAAGTGGCCTCTGTCCTCTGTGTTTAGGAGAGGTCTCACCTGTAATCATGCCCAGGGGGAATCTGCTCATGGCTCTAGGGTCTTACTCATGCTTCTTCTTGTGCAGCCTGCACCTCACTGTCAAGACTGGAAAACACGTAATAGCAACACTTTGGTTAGGAGGCTGATTTAATAACCCGTGTTTATGACGATGGGCCACCCAACACCCCTGCCCAGTTTCATAGGAAAGCGTGGACAGATCTGAGTGGACATGGGGGGTCCTGTTCAGCTTCATCTGGGCCGGCAGTTGGGAGTCCCCTGCTGCTTCTCACTACCCAGGCAATAACTCCAAGAGTTCAGATGTATGGCAAAATCATAGGTCTTGATTTCTCTAAGTCACTCTGGACGTCAGCTCTCACCATGGTGCCTCCAGGAATCCCCAGAAGCATTGCCTTCCCCACCCTCCATGGCCCCTGGCCCTTTCATCCTATCTCATCCATCCTTTGGTGGACCCACTTTTGAGGACAAGGGTCTGTGTGCTGTGGTACAGGACAACCCAGACCTCCAGAACACACATGGGCACTTTGTGGTGGAAGAAGGGACTGTTTCCTTTGGGGCTCTGACTCTGAGTTCCCAGTGCTGAGATGTCTGTGAAGGACAGGTACCACATGGTCACTGTGCTCCAGGCTTCATGGCACAGACAGGAAAACTGGGGCTCCTCAGGCTTCTCCTCAAGTAGTGGGGGTGAAGGTGGGGGGAGGCAGGACCCAGGCTGGGTCTCCAGGGTGCAAGTGCAGCAGGGACCTGCAGAAAGCTGGGCACAGGAGTGACCTGGCAGGCACTGGACCTGGCTTATTTTCCTCTTGGCCACTGTTTTAATATAAGTAACTTATTTGTAATAACAGTATGCCTAATGCCAAATGCAGTGCATAGCCTGTAAACTCTGAGTGAAATAAAGATAAAATGTACTTTGTTCAAGCAGAAATGTTCTGTGGAGAGGGTGGGCTGAGAAGGAGCTCCATGGGTTCTGGACGCCCAGGTTCCATGACCTTCAAACTTAGGACCTTCATCATGTCCGCTCCACCTGGAGCTTTTATAGAAGCCAGCTGGAAGTCTCTTGGCCACCAGGACTTCCTGTGGCTGAGGGGCTGGACAGACTGGCAGGGACTCTCAGAAGACATCCCGGGATGAAGCCCGCTTCATGCTTTTCAGCCAGCAGACTTCAGTGTGGATGATTCAGAAACATGCGGATTTCATCTCTTGGAAGGATGTGGATTGACATGGGGGCTGGAGGAGGTGAGAAGGTTTTGGCTAAAAAAATCTGGATTTGGCTCAAGTCAAAAATGTGAGTGATAAATTGGGACAAGCTTTCCCAGCCATGCAGGTCTGTGCACAGCTCACAGAGCAGGACCACCCGGGGTAAAGAAGGGGATGAAGAGGGGCTCCAGCAAACAGCAGTCAGGGTGGATTTATGAAATGATTTTCTGGCATTGTCTCTTTCATCCCCAAACAGGTCTATGAGCTCAGCTTCAGAAACTGCTTCTGAAAGATGGGGACCCCTCCAAGGTCTCCAGGACCCTGGGGTAAAGTGGGGAAACGGGCCCAGGTCCGCTTTCCACACCCTCTCCAGGCTTCATCTCTGGGCTCTGGGCAGGAGCTCCAAGACACCGTCTGGGGATGATGGCTGGGTCCTTGGTAGGTGCTCAGATATGCGTCCAGCAGCCCCACGGGCCCTGAGAAAGCTGTTCTGCGTACATTAGCGTCTGTGGTGGGAGTTGGCCAGGTGAGGAGTCCTGGTGGGGCACCAGAGATGTTCAGAACCAGCTGGGATTGCTGATTCAGGAAAACAGGACCTCAGAGTCTGCACCCAAGGCGTCCCTGCGCTTGCCCCTCTGAGGTGTCCTCTCCTCTGGGCCCTCTGAAACCCTGTTCTGCATCCCTGCCAGACCCACCCCCCCAGCCTACTTCTATCATAGGTGTTTCCCCAATTCCTTGCACGTGTCTCCTCGGCTTCTTCTCAGGGCAGCTGCCACCACATGCCCTCAGGAAGCATCACCTCAAGGCACGGGCCAGAGTGCTCCCTGGCCAGGCTACCTTTCTGGCAGTGCTGAGGCTTGGCGGCACAGGGCCTGTCCCTGTGGCCCTGGGCTCTAAGCTCCGGGGTCTGTCAGCTTCCTGGCCTGGACAGCACCCGTGCAAGGGAGGGGTGTCCCCTCCCCAAGACCTTCCCTGCGGGCCCTGGAGCCTCTCAGGAGGGCCCACCACCCTATTTATTTCTCACTTCAGGACAAACTCTGTCAAACCACAGGCTTGAGGCAATGCTGTAGCTTTGCAACTCTGTTTGTGGGCCCCAGGGCCGAGCTGGGGTGCAGACCTTGGGTCCTCTGCTCAGCCTGGGCGTGCCTACTGGAGCTTCAGTGGGGATGAGGTGAGCAGACAAGCGTAAAGAGCTTAGAACAGCGCCTGGCTCATGGTAAGCAGCCTTATGTCAACATTTGCTGCTCTGGATCAGATTGTCTCTGGAGTGACCGACAGTCCCAGTGATGGCATAGGACCCGCGGGAGAGGAGACGTACATGGCTCGGGGAGGTGAAGCGTGGAGCCCCAGCTCCTCCCAGCTGCGGTTTACAATCACCTGCAACCTTGGATTACAGCCCCAGACAGGGAGGACTCAGCTGGGAACCCCTGCCGCCTCTCTGCTTATACCACTGCCTCTGGGCTGGATGGCCAGGAGTGCCTGCCCTCGGGGCCATGACAGGAAGGCTGAGCGGGGCTCAAATCCTGCAGGCTCCTTCTGTCTCCATGTGTGTATGCTTTTTTCTGACACAAGACTTTCAGAGCTTCTCTGGCAGAAACACTAACACAGCTATGCTGGCTCAGAAGTATTTCTACTGTTGGTCCCTTGGGTTTCTTCTTTCTTTTTCTCTAAATGGCTAAGGATGGACAAGGTTGAGTTTTTCCAGATTTCTCTTGGTACAGCTCTCTTCTCCTTCTTGGAAGGCTTTTTATTTTTATTATTATTTAAATATTTTTAACAACAGTCTGACAAGTGCCTCATGCATCTTTGCTTGGCTCTGCTTTCCACCCTGGTTCCCTGGCCCACCTTCAGCAACCAGGCCAGGAGCAGCACAGACTGGAGGGCCAGACTCATTATTTCATTTTGTCAGCATGGTGGAAAACACTTGCTTTCCGGAAGGTGACCCTGCTTTCAAGAGCCAACCTCTGGAGAAAACAGGACATGGAAGCTGGTTTTGGCTTTGAGGCCCAGAGAGGCCTACGTCTTCACTTGCAGACTGTGGCTCCATCTGGCTCAGGAGCCCCTTGGGGCTCAAGTTTGTCCAGAAGGTCTTCTTTCTCCTGTATGAGCCTTGCCCAGCTGGCCACTGCTGGTAAAAGTGATGAGTCTGAGGTGACTGCTCCCTGCATGCATTGTAGGCCATTGCCTGGCATGATTTCCTCCCTGGGCATGGGGTCAAGACCCACTCTGATGACAGGGCCGTGGGTGAGGGGACAGAGGGAACCATATTCCAATGCAGCTTGCTCAAGTGCCTTGCCTAAATGTCTAGAGGTCAGGCCTGGCATGACTCTCGTTCTGCCTGGGGAGGGCTCCTTGGCGCTCAGATCTGCCCAGACCCCCCTGGGTAGGGGCGGGCACACACCCTGGTGCCGTCCACAGGATGGCCTCAGTCTGCTTGGCAGGTCACTGGGGCTGCAAAGCAAGAATGGAAAATGAAACCCTTGGTTTAGCCAGTCCCATGACATCAGGTAGAACATTTTAAAGTGGTTTCACTGAATTTAATCTTTTTGGCATCTCAGTGAACACAAAGCCTCTTCCATAATGCCAAAAATTGGATTCAACAAACACTGACATGTCCTACAGACACCTCACACGAAGTGGCCAGAATGGCCCCAGAGCCCCAGGAACTCACTGTTTGGGAGACAGACATGTGGCCGAGTCCTGCGGAGACTGGGCAGAGCTAGGACCAGCAGAGTCGCAGGAGAAGACCTAAATCTGAACCCTGCCTCTCTCCCTGACAGGCCGGGAACCTCTTGGATCCTCAGCTTCTTCGTTTGCAAAGTGGACTTAGGGATGGTGTATGTGCTTCTCTTACTTATGGGGACCCAACAGGATCATTGTGGAAGTGCCGCCACAAAATTTAACTGAGCAAGACAGACCAGGACAAGGTGTCTACAGCTTCTAAAACTGGTCAGGGACTAACACAGTGAATGTACAAGAAATTCCTTCCTATCTATAAGCAAAAGACAGAAACCCCAATGGAAAATGGGCAAATGATAACATAGGTGATTTGCAGAAGGGTCAAATGCAATGAATGACCCTCAGACACAGAGGTTATCAGAGGGATTTAAGCTAGAGCAACACAGAGACCTCTTCACAGCCAGGGAGCCGGAGCCCCCATTTCTTTCCCAGGTGAGGAGCAGCACTGGATTTACTCCCTTCCTGAAGAAATGACAACAATGCAGATGAGTCCCAGATAAGACCAGGCCACAGTCTGTAGGACAGGACACATTGCAACAGCTGGGGTATGAGCATGACTATGGCATCCCTGGAGGACACTTGGCGTCACCTGAAGGTGTGGAGAGCTGCTCTGACCTGCACATCTCCCAGTGCTGAGTCCCTGGGTGCCGTCATGGCCTTTTAGCCTTTCCTGCACTGGGACAATTTCAAGACGTGGGTCCCTCCAAGAAGTGGTTGTTGCCAGACAAACCACATCAGGAAGAAAGGCACAAGGCCTGTGTGGCCCAAGCAGGAGTCCAGTCAGTTTGAGGGGCTCAGTCCACCAGGCGGAGACAAGCCACCCCAAGCTGTGCCGGGAGTGTGAGCCCCATGGTAATGGTTTTGCTCTTTAGCTGGGAGAGTCTCATATCACAGCACTTGGTCTCCTCGCCTTCCAGCCCCGTGCGCACACACAGGAAGCAAGGAGACTAGCTCAGGACAGGATCCAGGCTGCCCTGTGTATCTGGTGAAACATCTATGCCCTCTGGGAAGGCCCCAGGCTGAGCCCTGAGGGAAGTACCATGGTAGTGAGGTGGGGGGTATTAATCCACCATTTGAGGATGAGAACTCCTGGAAAGGGAAATCCTATTAATCTAAACCCTATGTGCTTCCTCTTGAATTTATGGTAATTTGGACAAAAGTGGATTAGAGTTTATCTTTTGTGTCTGTGGCTGCTGCCGTGAGAAGCAGAGGGACCAACTTGCTCTGCAAAAACACGAATATTGAAACAACATTGTGTTGCCGATGTCAACACTGACTTAAAACTCGTCTTCCAAGCAGAGAAGGCCTCAGCTCGACTGTGAGCGCGGTAATGCTGGAGAAAAGCAGTTTCGCGTTTCTCCGGATGAAAATTGACAATCATCGCTGCTGTTGGTCGTTTGAGATGGGGGGGCGGGGGGGCTGGGTTTCCTCACATGCGTCCTGATACTTGGCCTGTTCAGGTTTTAGCCCCGTTGTCCTAGTGCAGTGCCTGGGCGAGCTTGTGTGCCTTGGTCGGGCCTGGGTGGCGCTGGTGTCTGGGGCCTCCGCTTCTTTCCACCAAAGTGTCACTGTGGCGACACAGGGCTGTGCCAGCACACTGGCCGGCTCTGGCCAGGATGGAGTGTGACGCGTGTCCTTGCACTCGGTCACACCTGCAGACTGAGCGCAGGCTCCTTGGGCGCCGGCCTCACTGCCCGCGGCCTCCTGCACCCTCTATCACCGCCCCACACGAGCTTCTCTGGAGCCACTGCTCTTGAGGCCGTCTGCGAGAGAACACGTGCATGTCCTCTCCCTGTCCGTGGCCTTCCCAGCCTGGCCATCCTAGCCACTCTTGTTCCCATACCTGATATCGGGGCTCCGAGTTAGGTAACTTGCCTGGTGCCACACGGCAATGAGGTGGCAGAGCCAGGATGTGAACCAGACCTGACTCCAATTCTTCCAACTCTCAGACTTTCTTTTGCTTGAATGCAGCCTTTCTCAGACTGAAGGTGGTGCTCCCCTTCCCAGGTTCACAGGGCAGCCAAGCAGGTGTGTGGGATGCCAGGCTCCTGGTGAGGTCCTGGGGGCTGAGGCCACAGAAGGTCTCCTGACAGGAGTACAGGGCAAAGGGCTCCAGGATCCCGGGTGCACACCCTCTGTCTCATCCTGCTTCCAGTGGCCTGGCAGGTGTGGCATGAGCCCTCGCTGGCAGAGATGCTGGTGGCTGTGGGTAGTGACTTTCCCCTCCCTGTGCTGCCCACTGCCCTCTTGGCACACCTCTGTTTATTGTCTCTGCATCAGCTCACACCCCTTCCCTGGGCGTATTTCCTTCATAACAGGATGGCGGACACAGCCGCTGCTCAGGGTTGCTTCAGTTATGGAAAACACAGAGAGAAGCCATGATGCCAGAATCCCCCAGGCTGCAGAGGCACCCACATGTCAGGGTGTCTCGGGGCTCAAGTGTGTCCCCCTGTCTTCAGGTGCCTCGGATGGCAGACCAGCAGCAGCCATTTGGAAACGTCGTCCTGAGCGCACTGGCCTGGAGGCCTGGGTGTGCTGGTTCCCCTGACCCCTGATGCTGGGTTTTCAGTCTCAATTTTATTCACTATTGGTTGAAAATGGTCTCAATGTTTAATCTTGCAAGTGCCAGAAATTCTGGGCTCTCTGTATTTCCTCTCAATTCTGCTATAAATTTGGCCATTCCTTTCCAAGCTCATTTTTCTCTTGAGATACTTTATCAAATGCAGTGGTAACAACTAATCTACCCTAGTGATATTTTGCTTGGAAAGCTTTTTGCCTGAAGCCACGATTGTGTTAGGTGTGTTTCCTGTTTTCCAGGTTATTGCAGGAACCAGTCTCAGAGATTTTTGTCCCGGTTACGTAACACAAAGTTGCCATTTTCCAGCTTTCTAAAACAGCTTCTCCAGCACCGAGCCAATCAGCCAGCACCATGGCCCCACTTTGGGCTCCCCATCCTCTATTGGTCAGCTGTTGCTGCAATAATACTTACAGCAAATTGTAGCAGGGTTCTCGCACAGAGAGGCATGACAGGCTTTTCTTTCCAGGAGCAACTTTATTCCTGCACAGCTCAGCTGGGTTCGTACCTGAGTAACTGAGCCCCCAGGGCCACATGGCGTAGTTTTTTTTTTTATACATTTTCTACTTCTTTGTCTCCCATATATGGTAACACACAAACATGCAGTCTGACTAAGTGGTCTCATGCTACAAGGTCGTGAGGGATGTCACGTATGCATGTAGCCAGCTTGCCTTGAGGTGGTTTTTTTTTTTTTTTTTCATTCCTTAGGGAGGGGACCACACTACAAAATGACCGCACCTGTCACAGCGGTTTAGAAGAAATATTTATTTCTCACCCACACGTTTGTGTGTCAACTTCAGGGTCTGCCTCAGGCCGCAGGTGGGGCTCAGAGTTGACTCTCATCTCTCAGGACCCAGGAGGACAGGTGGCAGCTCCCCTCAGCACGTCATTTTCCTGGAGCCGGCCAGGGGCATGAGAGGATGAGCAGAAGTATGTCTTGCCTCTGCAAGCTGTGCTCAGAACTGTCCCACCGTCCCTTCTGGCCACATCCCACTGGCCACAGCAATCCCCGGCCAAGCCGTGGCGCTAGAGCAGGGAGGGGGGAGCCGGCTGCTGCAGGTCAACCTCAAGGTGGCTTCGTCCCTCTGCTCCAGAAGCCCTTGAATTTGCAGAGCAGAGGTGGAAGGGCAGAGCCCGGGGCTGGGCCAGACTGGTGCCGCCACGAACTTGCTCTCTCCGAGTGGCCCAGCAGCCTGCTCCCCAGAGGCCTAGAGATGCTGCTCCCTCTGCTGTGATATGGGATGAGGGATGTCGGGCACCCAGGATAAACAGGTATCTGTCTGCGAAGTGCCTACCTTGTGAAAGATTTGTGCCACTTCTTAAGCCTTCATTCTCCCTCCATCTGGGTGGGTGCAGGGGCACAAAATCTAGTGCAGTCTCCAGTCCTGAGCTCCCATCACAGGCCCATCTCATGTCCTCATATCTCAAGGGAGATGCTGGGTGTGGGCGGCAGAAGAGCAGGTGGAAGGCTGTGGCCTCTTAGAGACTCAGACTGAACGCCCCCGCCCCCACACCCCCCAAGAGCAGAGAAGCATCCATCTAGCCACACCCAGTCAGAGTGGGGTCTGGGGTCTCAGTGATGGCAGGGGAGGACACATCCCTGCCCTGTGGAGCTTGCAGACTCTAGAAACAACCCCAACAACACTTGTTACAACACCCCCAGCCTCTTTCTCATGTCCTTGCTTTGTGCTGACATTTCCATATGAAACATTCACCACGCTGTCTGTAGGAGGCTGATTGTGGCCCCAGAAAGACGCGTCCCTTTCCTAATTCCGAGAACATGTGGATGGAACCTTATTTAAATTTTTTTTTTTAACGTTTATTTATTTTTGAGACAGAGAGAGACAGAGCATGAACAGGGGAGGGTCAGAGAGAGGGAGACACAGAATCTGAAACAGGCTCCAGGCTCTGAGCTGTCAGCACAGAGCCCGACGCAGGGCTCAAACTCAGGGACCGCGAGATCATGACCTGAGCGGAAGTCGGCTGCTTAACCGACTGAGCCACCCAGGCGCCCCTGGACCTTATTTAGAAAATGGGTCTTTGCAGGAGTAATGAAGTTAAGGGTCTCGAGATGAGATCATCCTGGATTATCTGAGTAGATCCTAAATCCAATGGCATGTGTTCTTATAAAAGAGAGGCAGGAGATTTTAGAAGAGGAAAAGCCACATGAAGACAGAGGCAGAGGTGGAGGGTTGCAGCCACACACCATGGGATGCAGTATTGTTTGGGCAACACGTGTGCTTGCCTGCCGTGTGTCCGCACGTGCTGTGAGGCTTGTGTGTGCACATGCAGTAGCATGGGTGTGAGTGTGCTTGCAGGCACCACGTACGTGCGTGCTGGGGTATATACGTGTCCGTGCATGTGCCATGGGTATGTGTGTGTGTATGCAGGATGTGTGTCTATGTGCTCTGGAAAGAAAGCCAAGGGTATGCCTGGACAACCTTTTGGTAGTATGTTGGAAGGACTGAACAGTCAGAGTATCCAACCACAGAGGCCTCTCTGGAAAGACTACACGTACATGACTCGAGGGCCCTCAGCAATCTTGGCAGAAACCAACAATGTAGATGGGATTGTTCAGGAAAGGCCCATAGAGGATGCTTGTGTCAGATGGCATGGACCCCTGTGACATATACAGGAGACCCACAAAGTTCTTGAGAATGTGACATCAGCAGGAATACTGCAGCAGACTTTCGAACCTCTTGGAATTCTGCAGGCAGGAAACAGGGTGATACAACCACCTAGCTGTAAATATGTGTTCCTTCCTGTGGAAAGAAGAAGGGTGATCCGAGAGCGGGGACGTGAGCCCAGAGGGCAGACCAGGAACCACAGAGGAGTATGCTTAGGCCTGGAAATGTAATGTTGCTTGCCCTCTGGGTTTTGAAATTGCTTGGAACCGGTGACTCCTTTATTCTTTCCATTTCTCCCTTTTTGAATGGGAATGTCTATAACTGTCAACATATGCCTGTGCAACGTGCCAACATTGTATTTTGGGAGCAGATAACTTGTTCTTGAGTTGTACATGTTCACAGATGGAAAGGAAGTGCCTATCAGGAGGGATTGTTTATTTGGGATTCAGGCCCTTTGAATTGATTAGATTTAGATACGATTTTTGGATTTTGACTTGATACTGTAATGTGTAAGACTTCTAGGGATAGTGAGATGTGATGAATGTATTTTACATGTGGGAGTTTGCATGCGGATCTTTAGAGGCCAGAGGAAGGCTGTGGTCAGCAGAATAATGTCAACCAAAGATGTCCCCATCTTAACCCCTCAAACCTGTGAAATTGCCACCATAGTCTATGTCAAAGGGAATTGTGCAGGCATGATTAAATTAAGGCCTTTGAGATGGGGAGACTATGCTGGATTATCCAGGTGGGTCCAATGCAATCACAAGAGTCATTACAAGAGGGAAGCAGGAGGGTCAGAGTCAGGGAAGATGGGATGACACAAGCAAGGTCAGTAACAAGACGGCAGGTTTGAGGGTGGAGGAGGGGAGGTGAAGTGCATTTTCCCCATGGTCTCCAGAAGGAAAGCCATCTTGTTGACACCTGATTTATCCCAACGAAACCTGTTTTGGACTTCTGACCTCCAGATAATAAGTAAGATAATAAAATTGTGCTGTTTAACATTTTTTAAAATGTTTATTTATTTTTGAGAGAGAGAAAGAGAGCACAAGTGGGAGAGGGGCAGAGAGAGAGGGAGACACATAATTCGGAGCAGGCTCCAGGCTCTGAGCTGTCAGCACAGAGCCCAACACGGGGCTCGAACTCACGGACCGTGAGATCATAACCTAAACCGAAGCTGGACACTTAACTGACGGAGCCATCAGGTGCTCCCCAAATTGTGTTGTTTTTAAAGCACTAACATTGTGGTAATTGATTACAGCAGCACCAGGAAACTAATGCAGGAGCCATGGTGACAGGCAGAACCAGCCAAGGCAGGTTGAGGCAGTGGGACACCCATCGGCAATGTGGGAGGGTGACCTGGAAGTGGGCGTCCCAGAAGCCTCGGTACAAGCACGGCTCCTGAATGGGGAGTAGCACTCTGTGCCCATGCTGTGGACCCTCCCAGACAAGGGCTGGGGATTGACCTCTGGATTTAGCAAAATGGCAGTCGTTGACTGAGCAAGAGTACTTTTGGTGGGCTGGGGGGATAAAAGCCTGACTGGAGAGGACTCAAGAGAGGCCAGGAGGAGAGGAAGTGGAGCTCGCAAGACTGCTCCAGGGGCTCACCGTAAAGGCTGAAAAGGTGGTGGCTGCTGGGCCATGGGGCCCTGGGGGTGGGCAAACGCTGTTGAGTGGCCTGGTCAAGGGGAGCAGGGGGAGAACTACTGGGGTCTTGTCCTCAAGAGATGGAGGGCTTCACATGCGCGGCAGAGTTGGCTGTGGGTGGAAGCTGGTGGGGGTGTTGTGTGGCAGACACCCACAGAAGTTCTCTTCTGATTGCTTCGGCGACATAGGTGGCAATCCTCTCTTTTTCACTTGTTAAATGTGCTGAGCAGGCTTGAGGAACGCATGCACTCTGCCCGGAGCCGCAGGGCTCGGCAGGAGGCAACAGTAATACATGGCACATGCAGCCTCCATATTGTTCGGTTGGAGAAATAATATACCGCCCAACTAGTTTGTTTTAAATTAGACAAACACCCTGGGCTGCCTGCTGCTGGAGGGCCGGCCGAGGGCTGTTTGGAATGGGGCTCTCTGCAGCGCTGAGGTCAGCTCTGTTTGACATTCCTGACGTGTGAAGGGCGCTCTTAGAACAACAGCTCAGGCCGATGGGCGTGAGCTCCCTGGAGCTGCTCCAGGGGCCCCGCTTGAGAAATGTCTCGGTCCTAGAGATTCCGCCCCAATTTTCAACATCTGTTGGTGCTTGTGGAAAATGAGGTTGGGATTGTTTTGGTCACAGCCCACGCGAGCTGCCATAGTGCTGTGTTTTTAAAGCATTGGTGATGGATATTTCACACTTTGACTCTAGCAGAGCAGCGCTGGCCCCGACTGCTGTAAACAGGGTCCCACCTGCCACTCTGATCCAGCGCTCCTCGGAAAAAAGTCCTGAGAACCAGTAGTTCCGTTCCATTCTGCCATGTGCTTGGTAAGTTGTGTAGGTATCTATGTCCTACATACATTTAGGTGTTTAGAGAACAGAGGCCCTGGACATTTCCTTTGTCCCTCTGTCCATCTGTGTTTGAGAGACTTTAGGGTGGGCCTTCTGGTTTCTCTCATTGCTTCTCATCAGAACAAACCCTTCTACCCACTGTGCATCCCACACCACGTCTCCAGCGGCTGAGTCCAACTTGGAGTCGCATTTCCCCTGAGATCGTAGAAATGTGAATTTCGTGCCCCTTCCTGGTCTTTGGGAAATTTTGAATTCTGTGCCTCCCTTACCCCAGCCTCCTTGCTTCTCCTCCTCTTGTTATGGCCAAAACCTGGAATTCTCTTCCCTGGTATCCATCTCACCGAGGCCATTTGGCACCTGCTGACCCTGGCCTGCCCTGGCCTGAGCTCAGCAGGTGTATCTATAAGCGGTCTATTGATTGTGTTGTCTCCCTGCTGGAAGGTACCCTTCTGGTCAGGGGCCTGTGTGTGTTCTATGGATCTGTCCCAAGCCCTAGAACAATGTGTGGCCCCTGGTCGGGTAAGAATAAGAGCCACATAGCAAACCTTGGCCCCTCACTGACAAATGGGTCATGGCATTATACAAATACACATTCACACTATACACATGGATCACTTGGGAAGTAGGGAAACTAAGTATGCATGAGCGCTTGCCGTCCTATGGACAGTAATCAGTTGGCTTGACACTTGGTCTGTCGGGTTTCAAAGCCCATGTTTTCAACCACTATGGAACACTGCTGCCTTTGAGCCTATGGAACATTAACACGCACACAACACAAACCCATACATATCTATCTTAACTCCTCTGTCCTTTTGTCTGTGTTTTTGTCCAGCCATCCACAATTTCTATACCTATACTTATACATTTATCTATCCATGTATCTAACCTATAATCTGTCCATCCATCTACCATACAGTGAGATAGATCACACACACACACACACACACACACACCTCAGTCCTTGAAGGTACTCACATCTGCCTGTCCTGAGCCTCATGATGGCTGCCCCTGTCTGCCATGCCCTCCTGTTCCCCTCTTTGCTGGCCCTGCTCCCTTCCAGCAGGATTAGGGCCTTCCTCTCAAAGAACTCCACTTTTGTGTCCACTGCTGTCACCATTCCAGAGATGGTGAACCCTAAGCCATGTAAAATGCACCAGCCCGGGTTGGGGGGGGCCTTCACAGCCCTGCTGCGTGTGGCTCTTATCTGCAAGGAATGGCAGTAACTGAAGGGATGAGACCTTTCTCCTCATGACTTCATGTCCATGGCAAGGTTGAAGGTGGCAGTAAAGAAAGTAACGAGGCCAAGAGAAAATTTCCATCTTGGCCTCACCGTGTTGGGCACAGCCCTTTCTGGGGCTTCTGTTTGTGACTTTCGGGATGAGGGCAGGGCCCTGGTCCTGGAGCCCAGCCTGCTGGCATAGCACCAGCTGGTCACGAATCCTGAGAACAGCTAGATGACATGGTGGCTCCTGGAGGATGAGGGTCTTCCAAGGGTAGCCACAGGCTAGGGGCTCCTTTGGATGGATGAAAACATTGACACATGACTTCTGTCACATATTCAAGTTATAATAAACTTCTAAAGTCAACCTCAATCTTTTTCTGGGGCAGAAACTGCCTTTGTGGAAAGCAAAAATAAAGCCATTTTGTTTGTTTGATGCTAAGGCCTTTAGGTGAGTTTCTGGTTTAGGGGGAGCTCCTGTGCTCCTGACTCTAGCCGCCTTGACCAGGTGTCCCTGAAGCACTGTGCTCTCCACAGAGAGGTCCTCAACAGTGGGCTAGGAGGGCAGAGGGGAGCCGGATGGCCCAGGGATGTCCCCCCACCTCTGGTCATTTCTCTCCCTGTCCATCCTTCTTAAATCCCTCTTCCACTGGCAGAGGGCCATGGAGTTGCCAGATGCTGAGGCTTCAAGGAGGGAAAGCCAGGCCTTGGTAGGACAGGAGAAGGAGAGGACCAGAAATGGCTAGTCCTGGGGCCATAAGCAGCTGGGGCACTTCCATGTGGCAAGGGTGGTGGGGACATAAAACAGGGCAGTGCACAGCACTCCCCTGGTAGGGAGGTGGGTCCACAAAAGCCACCTACCAAAGGCCAACAGTGCCCAAGTGAAGGATGTTCCTGGGTAGCCTGACCTCAGTCAGAGGCTTAGAGCCTCCAGGACAACCTAGTTGGAATTGGAACAGGTAGTAAAAGCATGCTACATCCTGAGGCCTGCAAGACCCCAGCCCACCACACCAACCATTGGAGTGTCAGGGAGGGGCCGGGCCCTCTCTGGAATAGATGCTGTGGTTAGTGGGAGCTTTAGGAGCACGACCCCGGAAAGGCGCAAGTGGCACTTCCGACCATGTTTCCCAAATAGAAGGTGAGGAGAGGCCAACAGTGTCAACTCCACAGAGGGATGATGACACAGACCCCCAACATTTGTGACCGACCTCAATTATAGAGTCACACCAGGACTGAATGGATTTAAGGAAGATAGAGCCTCCTAGACCACATTCTCCCCACCAGGCTGGTTCCAGGTGCCTGGCTCCAGAGTAAGACAGCCCTGCACTCACCAGCTGTGGGGCCCTGGGCAGACCTCCACCCCTCTGTGTATTGGGATGGGGCAGCTGTGGGCAGAGTCCTGGCCTTAGAAGGGTCATACACTGCACCTAAGCCCTGGTCAGAATTGCTCAAAACTGAACTCCAAACACAGCCCCCCCCCCACCTTTATCTCTGTGCCCCATGAGCCCACACAGAGCTGCTGCAGAGAGCCTTGGAGCCCAGCCCTGGTGCATGTGTGCCAACATGTATTTGCGTGCCCATGCGTGTGTGTGCATATGTGTATGCATGAGTGCATATGTGTGTGCATGTGCATGTGTTAAAATGCTTCAGAGAAAAAGCAGCCCAGGAATGCAAGGGGTTGGACGGGACATGGGCTATGCCTGGGGGTCCCTCCCCGGGGCTGTGTGGGGGCGGGTGGGGCTGAGGCCACAGGAAGAGCCTGCTGCCCGGGAGTGTGTGGGGGACGATGTTTCTCACATACTTTATTTCCGGTCTTTAACACATGTGAATATCCTGAAATAAAAAAAAAATGTTAGGTCCCATGAGAATAAGCAGGATTGCTGGGATCGAAACCCTCCTCCACCGCCTATCCTGGAGATGTGAGGTGTTTCCCCAGCTGTGCGACTGTGTCCTTCCCTGTCTGCCCCACATGGCCCTGGACCAACACCCCATCCTTCGTCAGCCATGCCTTGTGGGATGGAGACTCTGATGAGGGTGGTCTTTTGCTCACGGCCCCCCAGTGAAGTGCCCAGACCCCAGGCCCACCTGGCCTCCTCACTCTCTGAGTTCCTGGAACTTCATCTCAGGACCTCTGGAGGAGCTGCCCTGGGAGCCCGGGACCAGGTTCCACCCAGGTCAGGGGGTGAAGCATGTCAACAGAGGTCCTCATGCTTTAGGATTCAATTTCTTAGTCCATGTGCTGCCGAAGGGAACACAGGATTGATTTTTTTTGGCCAACATCACCCCTAGGGGAGTCCTGAGGATGGACAGTCTCCTCAGAGGCTCCAAAGACAGCGCTAGCTCCCTAGGCTCCTTTGTTGTCAGCCAGGCCTTGCTCTGTGCCCTGGCAATTGGCATTCAGGCCCTGGCTCCTGCACAGATGGGAAGGACCCCAGGCCCCTGTGGGCTCCGCCTGTGCATGTCCCCAAACCATCATGTAACCTTGGGAGGATCAGTTTCTGCCTGCAGCATGGCCTTGGCTGGAGCTAGGGGCTTCCCAGTTCAGGATGGAGCAGAGGCCAAGGAATGAGGAGGCCCAGGCTGCCTGGGGGAACTTGCTCTGAGGGGCCTCAGAGCAGGGGTGGCAGAGTATGGCCCACAGGTGCAGAGTGGCTGGGCAGGGCCACAACCGCAAGGGTAGAAGTTAGAGCACGGGGCCCAGTTGTGCCTCACCCCTGGGAGCCCTCTGGAGTCAGCGCACGCTGGGTGGGCACTGCTGTGGTGATAGAGGGGCACCTTGTCTGGCACCATGCCCATCCCTGGGGCCTGGGTAGGCCTGGCAGTGTTCACAAACAGGGCCTGGGGGACCCGTGGCCTGGTGAGGCCCCAGTTGCTTTCCAACGCTGGCAGAGCCCAGTGTCTGCCCCACCCCACCTAGATCCAGCAGGCCCATGGATACACCCTTTTGGGATGAGCTCATAAACCACTTCCCAGAAAGCCTGTACCCCTCTCAGCCTGGGCACCTGTCGGGTGAGCTGAGCATGACCACCCCTCTACAGGGCAAGACCCGGTGATGATGAGCTAGTTGGGGATCTGCCCCTGGTGAGGCCGGAAGCCTCCTGGGAATGGGCAGGGCATGGGAGAGGAGGGGGGTTTTCTGGCTGGGGTGGGAGAAGATTTGAGATCAAGTCCAGGGCAAGGATCCAGAGAGACCTCCACAATTGCAAGGGGTCATTCACCTTGGGCGTGAGAAGCAAGGTCTGCAAGAATGGCTAGGCCAGTTACGGGAGCATCTGCTTCTTGTGCTGGGCAGGGTGGGGTTGGGAGACCCCAGCCCCACTGCAATTGTGTCTGGGCTGCTGGAAAAACTTGCCTGATTGTGGGTCAGGAGCCCGGGGAAGACGGTGAGGCTCATTCGAGGTGCAGGAGGAGGCTGGGTGCAGGTGGGGGCCAGGGTGGGGGCCAGGGTATGACCTCAGCGTGGAGACCCTGCTAGCCAGGGGTCTTTGTTTCTGCCTGGAGGCCAGCACCTTCCTCCTGGACAGGGAACCTGAGATGGGCTCCAGGGTGGGAATTTAGGCTGGTTTGGGTTTAGCTGGAATGTCTGTTTGTTGTTCTTTGATGGAATTCAGGACCACGGGCCAGTGTGGCCTGGCAGGGCGGGCTGCCATTGTGGGCTCCTTCCAAGGGCAGGGCTGGTCTGTGCCCAGTGGGGGGGGGGGTGGGAGTGGGTTTGTGGGGACAGGACTGAACACTGTAGAGGCTCCAACAGCTCGTGAACGTGGAAGGATCCACGTGGCCTCAGGAAGGAATCTCAGCCTCCAGGCCCTCAGACACCCAGACCCCTCTGTGCTCCTAACAGGAAACCCAGGCCTGGGGCACCACCGGTGCTCACCCCTTGGGGCTCTCCCAGTCCTCCCCACCCCTCCCCCAGGCCCTGTGGTCTCTGCCACTGGAGGAAACTGGGGCCTGTGTCTTTGGGACATGACCCCAGTTTGTGGTTATTCTTTGCAGACACACCCGTAGCTGGGGACAAGAGGTCACCCTCGACCCTGGTTGGGGTGGGAAATGGGCTCTGGCCCACGTTAACCTAAGTGGTATTTTACTGCTAAAATTCCAGGACCATGTTTGAGGCCCAGCCAAATCCTGCTTACCCTTGGTGGCTCTGAGACTTGTCTCATCTGAGAACACCAGGTGAGGTGGCCTGGGGTGCCCTGACTTGGGGGTGGACAGGAAGCCAGGCACCCCTTATCCACTGAAGCTGCTCGGCAGAGGGGTGGGGATCTGGGGTCACTCAGTGGGAAGGACTGTACCTTCTGCTGGGCAGGGACAGGGGGGGCATGTGGGGACGGTGAGTGCCCTACTCTATGCCCCCAACTGCAGGGCTGCCTCTCCTGACTCAGTGCCTGCCCTCAGGGATCCCCTCTGTCTTGGGTTAGGCTGTGTGTGCAGGCGCTCTTTGTCTGGCCAGGTATGGGCACACAGTAGGCTCTTCAGCGGCCCATCCAGAGATTCACCTCACAATTTTGTGATCAGGGCAGTGGTGGTGTCATTCAAGGACTGCCACAGGCTGTTTGTGAGGAGGGGACCAGTCTGATCTGCAGGGTGAGTAGAGCAGGCCAGGCAGTGGAACCACAGAGAGAGGGATGTAGGGAGGAAGGGAGGCTTCCCAGGTGGGTGAGGCCTGGGTGAGTGAGGCCCAAGCAGTCAGTGCACTGGTATCCTTGGGGCCTTCACCTTCTAGCTGGCCAGTGTGTACAGGGGGTGGGTCCCTAGCCCATCAAGTGGTGGTGCCCCCTTGGTGGTCCTGATCAGCTTCCAGGGCAGCCAGAGGGAAGTACCCTCAGCATGTCCTTCTCAAACCCAGCTGTGCCATGAAGACCAGGCCCAGTCAGTGCGGTGGGAGGGGGAGTCACACAGGCCCCTGAGCCACAGGGGGATGTATGGAGTGCTGTAGGTCCTTGGGTCATGGGGGATTTGTGGGGGTTCCTGTGGATCCCTGGGTCATGGAGGATGTGTGAGGGGTTCCTGTGGGCCCCGGGTCATGGGGGATGTGTGGGGGTTCCTGTGAGTCCCTGGGTCATGGGGATGTGTGTGGGGGTTCCTGTGGGTCCCTGGGTCATGGGGGATGTTGGTGGTAGTGTAGGCCCATGGAGGATGTGTGTGGGGTTCCTGTGGGCCCCTGGGTCATAGGGGATGTTGGTTGTAATGTAGGCCCATGGGGGATTTGTGGGGGTTCCTGTGGATCCCTGGATCATGGGGGATGTGTGTGGGGTTTCTGTGGGCCCTGGGTCATGGGGGAGGTGTGGGGGTTCCTGTGAATCCCTGGGTCATGGGGGATGTGTGTGGGGTTCCTGTGGGCCCCTGGGTCATGGGGGATGTTGGTGGCAGTGTAGGCCCATGGGGGATGTGTGGGGTCCTGCGGGTCGCCAGGCTATAGGGGTGTGGCTTTGACTCTGACCTGGGGTCCTGGGGAGGCAGCCAGCACAGGAGATGCCGTTTGGCCTGCATGTTCATAGTGTCCCTGTGGTTTCCCTATGGAGAAAACTCCATGGAGGCCTCCAGGAGAGAGATGATAGGTAAGGGTGGAGGGAAGGGACAGCTTCTGGAAGTATCCTGAGGTCCAAGTTGGAAATAGAGGGAATAGGAGTACAGGGTGGTCCTGTAGTACCCGTCACGCCTCAGGGCCCCACAGATGGATGGACTCACCTTCTAAGGGGCAGGAGGGCCTGATGTGGCTGAGTGTTCCAAGGTTGCCCCCTCTGCACCTACCACTGAGGGTTTGGCCCATAGCCTCCTAGGCCCTCGGTGGGCAGAGGGTCCTTTCTGGGCTGATCAGGCCCCATGGTACTTGAGCAAATGAGGAGGGACAGGCAGTGTCCCACATGTAGGTCAGGAACCTGGGCTGGAGGAAGGCTGGACGGCAGCCCCTCCCTCATACCCTCAGGCCCCTCCACAGCCCACCACTTCCCCCACCAGTCTTCCCTGGGGCCGGTGGAACTGGGACTGGAAAAGCACCTGGAACAAGTCCCACGCTATTTCCCAGGGAGGGGGCCACGCCCCTCCTCAGACCCCGCTCCCTGATTCATGAGATGGGAACGCTGCCCAGGCCGCCCACCGCTGTGCAGGATGGTCTGAGTGCAAAGCACATTTTGCAGGCATCTGGATCAAATAACTGGCTGATAGCGTGTATAAATTAGAGATGGAACTCTCCGGAAGGCAGAGCCACCGCAGTTCATTCCAGTGTGATGTATGCAGCAGGGGCCATGGCTCCCTGAGATTTAAAATCGACCCAGAGAGGGACGCCTGGGGGGCTCAGTCAGTTAAGCGTCCGACTTCGGCTCAGGTCATGATCTCACAGTTCATGAGCCCGCATAGGGCTCTGTGCTGACAGCTCGGAGCCTGGAGCCTGCTTTGGATTCTGTGTCTCCCTCTCTCTCTGCTCCTCCCCTGCTCACGTTCTCTCTCTCTCTCTCTCTCTCTCTCTCTCTCAAAAATAAATAAACATTAAAAATTTTTTTTTTTAATCAGCCCAGAGAGAAGGGTCATGAGCTGTCCATGCGAGCTTTGCCCCAGTGGCCACAGAGCCCTGACTGTAGAGGGAGGAGTAAGTGACAGACCTCACGGTGCCAGGGCCTGGGGGTGGGAGGGGGGTGGGGGACCTGCCTGCAGAACACAGCTGAGTCAGTGCCCTGAGCCCTCACTGCGGCCAGGCCCCAAGCCAACCCTTAAGTGTCTACTGGGCCCACGCGAGGCAGGTGTGGCTTTTCATCTGTCGCCTCCTTGCTGAGTGACTTCGCTGAGCCTCTTAACCCTCTCTGGGCCTTCATCTCCTCATCAGGTCCTTGTGAGAGGCTGCACAGAAGCCCTGGCTGGGGCAGTGAGGGGAGGGCAACTCACTGGAAAGGTCCGGGACATTAAGGACAAAGGACACACAGTGGTCTGCTGGGTGGCCATGGAAAGGCTTGAGGGAAGAGATAGTGGGGGGGCCCATCAGTGAAGGACTAGGATAGGAACCTGGCCTGGAGGCGCCAGGTGAGCTGGGGGATCCCGAAACAAAACAGGAAGGGGTAGGTGGCGTAACTGAATGCCTGCCCTGATAGCGGGGTGTTGCAGAAGGACACTTAGCTCCCGAGACCAGGAGGGTTAGGTCCTACTGCCCAGCATGTGTCTCCAGGTTTGACAGTGGCCCCTCAGAGTCGAGGGCAGGTTACCATGTCCCAGCCATGCCTCCACAGCCCCTCAGGGAAGCTGGACACAGGGTTTACAGGTGGGGACACTCTCTGCCAGGCATCCAGCCTGGGTGGACCTCCAGGGTGTCAGACAGGCTGTCTTACTCAGGGCTCTGAGCTCTCCATGATACCTGGTTTTCCCAGAAGGTGAAAGCTCAGGGCTTGTCCTGAAGGGGCTGTTCTCAGGGCTTCACTCTACCCAGAAGTGTTCCTTAAATATCCCAGCACAGACATCTTTCCCCAGGGCTGGGGTCTCAGATTACGTGCATTTAAATTTATGGTAGAGGCTCCAAATCACTGACTTACATCCTTGCACGTGGTTTGTGACTGTGCCCCTTCTCCTCACCTAACCAACACCGGGTCTTGCCATCAAATGTTTTTGAACTTCTCATTTCTGTGATTAATCTGGAGACGGAATAATCTGTTGTGTTCATTAAGATGTTTTGTAGGTTTTTTGTTCTCCTTTGCCACTTTTCTATTGGGTTTTCTATTGGGTTCTTACTGATTTGTGGGTGCTCTTTACATATGATAAATACCGGCACTCGTTCTTACCTTGCAGATATTTGTTCCCAGGCTGTTGCTTAACATTTTAGCTTTCTAATGGTATTTTCTCTTTCATGTACAAGTCCTCAAGTTTTTTGTAGTCAAAGCTGTCACTTGTTTCCTTGAGGCCTGGGTTTTGCATCTTGCCTGTTTTCCTGAGAGTGTGCACTTTTCTCTTGCATTCTCTTCCAGTTCTTTTATAATTATACTTTTTGCCTTTAATCTATCTGAGTTTATTTTGGGCATGGGGTGAGACAGAGTGGAACCATTTTTCCACATTAAATCTGAGATATCAGGAGCCCCAGAGGACACAAATTATAGCGTAGGGGCTTGGAGCTCAGGCTCTGGAGCCAGGCTTCCCGGCTGGAATCCATGCCTTGCCCCACACGGTGGGGTGCTGGCCATTTGCTGAGCCAATTCCAGCCTCAGTTTCCTCGTCTCCAAAAAGGTTCTTGTATAGGGTGAACAAGAACTTTGTGCCCCTCAGGTTCTGGGGTCCCCCCAGCCTCCAAGCAATTCCCAGACCCTGGGGTCTCCACCTCTTTCTGCTTCTTCCTGAAGACAGAAGGGTGGGGAAGGGCTGGGAAGGGAAGATCGCAGCCTCCAGGTAAGTGAGACCATCACCTGTGTGCACCCTGACGGCCTCAGGATAGAGATGTCCCCACCAGGCTGCTGGGGTCATCTGAGGAGAAAACAGTCACAATGCGGTCATGCCCAGCCAGAGTTTGATAAGCCCAGAGAGGTCCTGAGAACCGGAAATGGATATAAGGAGAGAGCATGGGGCTGGGGGCAGAAACAGGGCTGCTGCGGGTAGTCTTTGACTGGTACCCCAGGGTCAAGTCTTCTCACCTGTCAAAGCTGGATAATGGCACGAACCTTCCCTGCTCTGTGGGCAGGTAGCACCTGCATCTTCCCCACAGGCTGGCACAGCTAGCCACTGGCCCCTGGGGGCCAAGCTCTGGGGGCTGGAGGCATAATGTGGACACCCTCCCCTGGGGTCTGACTCCTGGGTGACACCCTCCTGCCTGAGGCCCCTCATGGTCTGGTCTGACCCCTGGCTACGCAGCAGCCTCTCGCCCAGGTGCATAAGGACTGCCTCGGGGCTGACCTCTGCAACCCTAACCCTAACCCTCACATTTTGCATCTTGCCTGCTTTCCTGAGAGTGTGCCCTGTTTCCTCGGAACAGCCTCTGGGACTGGCCCGTGAGCCTCTCTGCCTTCCTCTGGCTCCTCTTTCCCTGCTGCTCCGGCTGCCTGCTGTTTCCCCGCGCAGAGCTGCCCAGCAGCCTGGCATTTGCTGGTGGAGGACTGTGGCAGGGAGCCTGGGGCTAAGAAAGTGGGTGGCAAAAAACCCCCAAACAAACCAAAAGCGGTTGTTAATTTGGGCCAAAGTGAGTAAGGGGAGGGGTTAAGAAAAGTGAGAGAAGTAGGGCCCTGGCTGAGAGTGGGAGCTAAGGGTGTGTGAACTGGGGAGATGCAGTCAGGACCCTCCCGGGCCACCACTGCCTGGAGCACACCAGGTGGGCCTGGGCTGCTGAAGGACAGAACTCGACCAGAAGGCGGGAGCCACATACCCAAACTGTCTGGTGGGAACCCTGCCCTGAGCCTCTCTCTGTCTGGAAGAGGAGGGGATGTGCTGAAGAGACCCTTGCCTCAAGGACAGGCACTGAAGGTGGCCCTTGGCCCCTGGGTCACCCGCAGCCCTGCCAGTCACTGTGGCCTAAGTGCAGGAAGCAGCTGGATGTGGACGGTGCTGGAGGTCTGGAAGCAACAGCAGAGGGAACGCGCCCTCTCAAAACGGGCTTGCTGGGTCCCACAGAAGGAGTTAATGTTGAGGTTCCCTCGTGACAATGTGAGTGGAATCAAGCCTGCCTGACATTTCCAACTTCATTAATTTTTGCAAGACTTTGTTGCCGAGACGGGCTTCCCCTGCTGCTCCGTGGTGATTAATATTGCTGAGCTGAGCATGGTTGCAACACTTTCCTGTAAAATGGACTAAAACAGAAGTTGATGTCTTCCTCATATACGAAATACATAAATCAGTTAAAAATAGTTCCCTGAGCGGATGTGATGATGTCGTGGCTGTCACAGGAAGCACGTGAATCAGGCTCATCCCCACTGACAGGAAAGTGGAGGCAGAGTCCACGGTCTTCGGGCCCCTCCTCAGGGGGCTCAGGGAGGCAGGTCCCTGTGGCCCTACCGCATACCCGGCCCAGGCAGGGGCCCCCAGCAGGATGGCTAAAACTGAGCTGGCTGTGCGTCTGCCTATGTAGCTCATTGCTGGGTGTTTACTTCCTGGTTCAGACCTCCTTACTCCCTACAGAAGCATCCCAGAGACACACATACAAGCACCTCGCCAGGCTGCCCAGCCCAGGGACACTCTGGTGGATGTCCAGGCTGGTCTGCCTGGTGGGCTGTTAGCGGCCGCACGGAGCCCATGTCACCCTGGGCACCGCAAGGCCTCTGGCTTACTTGTGAAGATCAACACCTACGAGCACTGCACAGAAATTTCACACCCATCCTCTACAGTCACTGGAGACCCAGGGTGTCAGCACTGAGGGTGGTGAGGCAGGTACCCTCAGGGTCCCAACTGCTGTGACCGGAGCTGCAAGGCAACAGGTGTTGAGGATGTTATAGCCCTTGAAGGCTGTGCCACCTTAGTGTGACCCTGAATTACCAGGCAGATATCACCAAGGAAGGTTAGAAGGAGTGGCCAGGGGCTTTAGGTGATGCTTAGGTTGAGCTCTGGTGAGCATTGTCACAGCACGAGCCCAACTGGCCACAGGTTTCTCCCTTGCGGGGTGGAGGGTTAGGGCCACCCAACACCAGCCAGTTAGCTGCAGAGCAGGCAAATCACTACCATCAGTGTTGAATGTGAAGCTCAGAAAAACTCAGCTCAGAGTTGACTGAAAGATCCCTAAGAGGACAAATAAACCAGGCCAGCAACAGCTGAGGAAGTCTGGAGTGTTTTCTACCCCCCGTTCCCTGGGGTAGGGGCACTTGCCTGGGGGACCTCTGCTGGGCTGGACCTCCTCCCAAGTCCCCGGGCCTGAACAGGAAGGACGAGGCTCCCCAGTGGCCTCTCAGCCTGAGGTACTTGGCTTGTGGAGGCTGGTGGGGGTCCAGCTCATCCCAGGCATCTCTCCCGGACATCCGGGTCAGCTCAGTGGGAAGGCAGCTAAGGGGGTAGGCCAGCCTACCCTGGGGGAGGGGGGCGACGAGAAGGAACCTCGCTGGGGCGGAAGCATATTTGGGAACACGCCCTTCCCAAGAAATCCCTAAAACAAACACCTGTGGGGTGTCCTTACAGAGTAGCCCAGAAACTCAAAAGCAATTTTCTTTTCGTGTTTTGGATCCAATAAAAGGTATTTCCCCCCAGTTGCAACATTTTCATAGGTCCTTAAAAGCTTAAGAACCTTGTGCTCTCAACTTTAGCATCTGATGGCTAAAGGAACAAGGAAGTTCCAGACCTGCCCTCAGAGAGAGGGGGGAGAGCCTGCCCTTGTTGCTTGGCATGGTCGGCATGGTCCAGGAGAAAGAGCAGCCTCTGCCGTCTCACACGTGAGCACACCCATGCCCACGTGTGTGTATGCGTTCACACACATTTGTGCTTGCATGCACATCCATGAGTGTGCACACGCACACCCCTGTCTGTGTGTACATGTGCACGCACACACACACACAGGCATGCACACGTGCACATGGATGGCTAAGAGAGGCCAGGGAAGAGTCCTGTTCTCCTCTGAACCCCCAGCTCCTCTCACCTTGCCGGGGACTATTGACCACACAGATGAGTGAGGGTAGGACACGGAGGGTAGGCACCTAGCTCTGTGTACTACAGGCAGAGAGGGAGTGAAGCCACATAGCTGAGGCTGGAGGGCGTGAAGCCACATAGCTGAGGCTGGAGGGCTGGGCTCAGAGGGGCTCTGGCTTGTCCACAGCTCCTGAGTGCCTTCTCTGTTCAGGTCTACAGAAGGCATGTTACTATTTGCAGTGGGATTCTCCAGGATGTGGCAGCACAGCTGTGGTCTCCTGGGAGGGGCGACGTCTCCTCATGCTTTAGTGGCCCCCACCCCTTCCACTGCTGCTGTTCCCGGTGCTACACAGAGTCCAGGCTGGCTTTGGTCTCCTGAGGTGAGGTGGGGTGTGCCCCTAAGCAGGCAGCTGGTCCCGAGAGTCAGACCCTTCTCCTCTGTCTCCACCTCCAGGTACAGACTTCTTTCTGGCCTTTTACCCTTGTGTCATGAGGCACCCTTCCCAGCACCCAGGCTTGTTGACTGTCTCCATCGGCTGGGATGCCGATGCCTAGTTTCTCACTCTTGACTTCCCCTCCTGCTCCTCCCCATGTCTGTGAGTGCAAACATCTTGAATGGCCTGAGCTCAGGGAAGGGCACCAGTGCTTGGCCCCTGGATATAGAGGGCATCTTCAGGGACATGGGATGTTACTGCTCTTAAACATTCCAAGCCCAGGTAACTGTATCCAGAGACCAGGCCAGAGATCCTGGCCACAGACCCTGGATGAGCAAGGGCTTTTAGGAGTACACATAGGGTTTGGCTGACTGGAGGCTATCCCTTGGTCTGCCGGTGTTTAGACGGTGCCAGGGTTCCCCCCCAGCATCTGTGACAGGCTGAGAACCATGGCCGGGGGTGGGGGGGCGGTCACCATCTCCCCAAGTCCCTCCTGTAGGACACTGTTGGGCAGAGCAGAGGCCAGGACCTGCTTCTGGTGAGCCGTCCCCATTCCATGCCTGTAATGGCCCCTCCTGGGCCTGGTCTCAGCAAAGAGCCTCGCTGACCTGGTGATGGAAAGATGTGTTTGAGCTTTGCAAAGTGGCTTGCTCTTTTCGAATCTTTGAGTAAACAGCGAGGGAACAGGAAGCTTCATGAAACATGTAAGTGTCACCCCTGCTGCCCCATACCTCATAGTTCTGCCCAGTGTCTGCTTGTCCATGATGCCCGACTGGCTGCGGACTTTTCCATGTGGTAAGTATGTGGATGGATGGCTTTCCTTTAAAAAAGTTTAAATGGCACAGCATCTGAGACCAGTTCCCAAACACAGTGTGCTTCTCCAGGCTTTTAGCTCCCAGCTGGTAGGTCCCTGAGAGGCTTCACAGCCCAGAACCCTGTCCCTGGCACAGGCTGGAGAGGGATTTTTGAGCCACACCAACTTTGACTGGTGACATGAGACTGTGGGCCGTGCAGCCACGGGAGAGTGAGCTGGGCCCCGTCTTCCTTGGAAACGATTCCTGCACTGTTTCTGGGTCACCGGACCCACACCTACCTATTCCTGGTGGACTGCTTCCTGAGGGACTACTGCTCTAACGTGCATAACTTGGCGTTCAGAACCCTCATCATGTGGATCCGCACACAGTGGCTATTTCTGTGCTGGCTAGCTAATGCACAAAAGGACAAAACTTCAGGGCACGAAGGGAGCTCTCCCCAAATACTTCCTCACCAGGGCGCACACCTGCTGCCACAGCCACCACCTCCTCATCTTCCTGGGCTCATGCAGCCTTGCCTGGCTCCAGGAAGGAAGAGTTCACACTGGGCCCTGTGCCAAGCATTTGATGGGTCCTGGGTCATCATGTCTGATCCTCTGAAGGTGCCCATCCTACAGATGAAGACATAGGCAGAGAAGTGGAGGAATTTTCCCAAGGACACACAGCAGGGAATGTGAGGACAGAGTCCTCAGAGTCAGGACAGGCCCAGCCAGGACAAGCTGGGCACTACTCATGCTGCTTGACCACCCTATAAGGGCAGGACCCGCCTGGCTCCTGGTTAGGGGCTGTGAGATAGCAGAACAGCAGCCCAGCTCACCCAGAATGGCCATGAGCATCACAGTAGGTGAAGTGGATGGGCAAGGTTGGGATGACCTTCGCCCTGACAGTAACTCCCCTACTGTTGCCTCCAGAAGCCACAACTCCACTGAGATGCCAGTTTTCCTGCTGGAGGAGACCCTCTATAGGTAACCTGGAGCCCCCCCACCCCCCACCCCAGCCTCTTAGGTGAGTGCAGAGGTGTCCCTTCTCCATCCCTCTGGCAGCACTCACTGCTTCCAGCATCTTCTCTCTGGCTGCGCAGGAGGGCAGTGCCTGAAGCCTGCAGAGGTGGCCTGCAGGCACTCTGGCTCTGTATGGAGTGGCTGCAACTCTCAAAGCCACATTTTGCAAATTGAGGAAGGGCCCCTGTGTGAGGTGGTGGCCAGCAAGTGAGCCTTTGGGCCCTGCTACCAACTGGGCCATTCAGTCAGAGTACATGTTCTCTCTCTAGTGGAGCTAGATCAGCGCTATGCACGGGAATGGCTGCTCACCAACAGAGAGGGCATAGAGTCAGGACGGTAGCAGGTCACAGCAGTGGGGGCCAGCCCCTGCCCTGCTGTCTCAGCTCTCAGGGACCTCACGGTCTGGAAGAAGCAGGGCTTGCTGTGCTGACCCCTGCGTCCTCTGTAGGGTCCTCGACACCTTGTGGGCTGAGCCCCTTCAGACATGCCAGGGACTCCAAAGCCAGAGCAGCCTGGCTGTGGGGGTGGTAACCTGCTTCCAGGGCAGGTGGATACAGGTTCTCGGTGTAAGGTGTGCAGAGTGCACCCGGACACCTCATTGTGTTTGCAACAGGCTGCATACAGCTTGTTCCTGGTTAGTTCATGTGGAGCGATGGCATTGAGTATCACCCAGAGGGTTCATTTCTCACCCATATCCCCAGCCATCCTCCTGCGAGAAGGGGTAAGCCAGGCAGCACTGACTTCTGTTAGCCTGATGGAGACAGTGTTGATGCTGAGCATCCTTTTGGGCTCCCCTGAACAGACATTGGCTCGGTGGGGGAGGGGAAGGTAGATCTTCTCAGAGGCCAGGAGTGGCCCTGTCCTAATGGACAGCAGTTTTCTCATCCATGTAGAGCAGGGGTACACTTTGGGCTCAAATACCCCTTCCTGCATTCCCCAGAGAGCAGCACACCCAATGCCACGTGATTGAGGTACACCCAAGCTGGGCTACAGTGTAGGACACGTAGCCAGAGCCACTGGGGAAAACCCCCCAGGAGGGTGTAGATGAGAGTCTTGGTAGGGTGAAGGTCTGGGCAGAGAGGTGTGAGTGAGGGGGTCTGGGCTGGGTGGAGGTCTGGGTGAGGCCCTGTTCTCCCACTCACTTGTTGTCCAGAGCTCTGGACCCTCTGGACCCTGAGATGACCAGACAGGCAGGTTTGGGTCAGTCCTATCCTGAGAGCGGATGAAGTCTGAGATCTGAGGAGGTAGTCCCATGGCAGGTATGCAGGGTGCCCACAGCCTGCTTGCTATCTACCCACCAGGCAAATTTCGGGGTAACCTGGGGCACGGCACCCTCAAGTTTCACTTTCTGGGTGTGCTGGCAGGGCCTGTAACTGTGTTCAGGTTTCTGCTCATGGCCTCCCATCCCCATCGAGCTTGGTTCCATGAACAAAACACACACATCTGGGGGCCTCTCTTATAGCAGGATCTTCCTGGAGTTTCTTTCTCATACCTTTCTTCTGGCGTGTATTTTAAAACATCTCTCATTACAGGCTGACCAAGGGCCTGCAGCTCAGATCTCCTGTTCCTACATAGATAGGGATGCCATCTGTGTTAGGGTGTCAGGAGCCCCAGGAGACCAGCCAGCTTGCCAGGTCCCATGGCCCCTTGGTCTTGGCTCAGTGACCCTCCAGCCCCTCCTCTCTCATCCCTTGAAATGCCAGCGCCCACCACCTTTGTGCTTCCCCTAGGGACATCCAGAATGTTTGATGTGTCAGAATACGGCATTGTCTGGCTCCTTGGAGAGGGTGGCTTGAGTCATCTACTGCCAGTGCCGAGTCCTAATTGCCTATGGGGGAGCTTTGCAGGCCACTTCCCCCATGCCCCGTGTTTCCTGAAGGCTATGAGGTGCTGGGGGCACCCTGGCAAGGGCAGCAGGTGGCAGGGTGTCCTGGGGATGTCAGGCGAGGCAGCTAGGGAACAGAATGTGTGTGCTGGGCCAGGCACACCCACAGTGTGCCTGGCCTCTGGGGGCTGTGGGTGGGTGGGGTACAGCTCAGAGCTTTCTGGAGCTGAGTCACCCTCTGGCTCCAGGAAGCCTGGCCACATGACATCCAAACCGAGACAGCTCGGGCTTTCTGCTGAATGTGAGCAAAGTTACTGCTGCTTCTGAAAGCAGAGGGGAGGTGACGAATTTCACCAAGCATCCCTCCCAAGAACCATCACCATGTCTGGGGCACCTCCAGTGTCAGCGAAGATGGCATTGAGGGTCTCTTACATGAAGAGCCACAACCTCGTTGTCAGTAGATGCTGGTGCTCCCCTCGTGCAGGAGACATGGTTAGAACCATCTTGTGGACATATTCGCGAGACAATTTGTCTGAATATCTTAGGGGCAGAGATGAAGTTTACAGGCTCAGATAGACACAGGAACCATACACACACACTCCGATACACAGACACACACACCTGGCACACACATACCCGGACACACTCACCACACACATACTTACACACACAGATAATTCACATACACACACGCACCCAGAACACACACACACACACACACACACACACAGAACGTACCCCCATCTCTCACACATACAACACGTACACAGACACTCATGTGTCTGCATGACGCACACCCTGTGGACAGGCCCCTGGCCGACCTGAGACCACAGGACTTGGGGAAGGAAATGGTGAAACACCCCCAGTGCTGGTCTAGCACAGCACTGCATGCACCTGGGTCCTGCCCCTGACTGAGCCTCTACTTTCTCATGTGTGAAACAGGAGTCAAAGGCTGTCCATGCTGCTTAAATGGAACCACACCCAAAGCATTAGGCTTGGGATGTGCACGGAGAAGACAAAACGGGAAAGTTGTGGATGGCTTCCCTGAGCTCCAGCCTCTGCCTGGGGATGGCTTCTGATGGCATAGCCCTCTCTGCATCACTGCCTGCCTCTCCCGCTGAACCCACACTCCCCAGCTTGCAAGGGTTTCCAGCGAGGGCTGTATGGGTGGGGGTCCCACTGGTTGAAAGCCCAGGCTGCTGCCTCTCAAACACTCCTGCACTGCCGCCTGCTGGCCAGGCACCAGCCCTGGGTGGCTTCACAGAACCAGGGCTCACAGAGCCCCAGGACACCTTCAGACAATGGGTGGGGTGCAGGCTGCCAGGGCCAGGAACCTGGTCCCCAGTTTCTAGGGAGTCAGGAAGGACAGAAGCAAAGGTTTGGTGCCAGATACGAGGCTCTGTCCCAGACTTACTTTGGGGAGTGGACAGGTGCTGGAGGGCTGGAAGCTGAGCCATAGCGACCTGTCCAGCCCATCCCCTCCCCTCTCCTAGTCCCTTTGTAGACCCCATGAGTTGAGGCATCTCATGCAGGTAAGGCAAAGCACCATCCCATGTGTTGTGTGTGTGTGTGTGTGTGTGTGTTGTTTGTTGTTTGTTTTTTGTTTCTTTTTTAGAGAGAGAGAAAGAGAGCTTGAGCTGGGGAGGGGGTGCAGAGGGAGAGAAGAGAGAGAGAATCCCAAGTAGGCTCCACGCTGACCCTGGGTTCATGACCTGAGCTGAAATCAAGGGTCAGACGCTCAACCGAGGACCCAGGCGCCCCTCTCATGGGTCTTGTAAACCATGGCACACAGGCTCCCATGGAGTGGGCCAGCTGATCCCACAGACACTCCAGGAGCTCAGAGGAAGGGGTGAGTGGCCTGAACTCCATTCCAAGGAGTGATCCTTGGTAGGATGCTCTGAGAGGGTGAGCAGGCTGTAGACCATGGAAAAGAGATACTTTGAGGAATCTGCTCCACATTTTGTGTGGATTGTAAGTATACTTCAACTACCGCTTAGTGTGTTTTTTTACACCAAACTGCACATTCTCTCTGCCTCTGGTCTTTCCTGATCCCTCTGCCTGAAGCACCACCTGCTCAGCTCTACAAGCCCCCTCAGACCCAGGTGACAGTGGCCACTCCCTCCTCTGGGGACATTTCTGGGCCTTTTTCCTTCATCCCAGTCTTCAGGAACTTGGTGTAATTCTCTAGAAAAGCTAACTCTAACCGAAAACAACAGTGTGAATGTAACAGTTCACCTAAAAAAAACTACAAAAGTCTGAGCCTGATCTCCAGCCTCCAAGACTCAGCCACAACGGGCCACTCTGCGGAGTCTGTTTCCACCCCTCACTTCAGCCACCTACTTCTCAACCCAGCCCCAGCGAGAGAGTTTTATCCTTACCTGGAGTTCCTCTTGGAGTTGAAAAATCCCAGATTTCCCTCCCTGGTACAGACATGACTTTCCGGCAGCTTCTTTGCTCTAAGTGAGACTTGCCAGCTACTCAGGCTACACGTTGGTTCACAATCCTCTCTTGCCAGCTGGTCCCAGGGAGACCCACCTCACCCACCTCGTGGAAGGCCAGGAGGTGCCTCCTACTCACACACATCTTGGAGCTGTTGGTGGCACTTTTGGAAACAACCTGCCACATAGGTGAGGGAGGCCCTTGGAGCAGGCAAGACAAAACCCCATTTTAACACAGTTTCTTTGTCTTTTCTCTTCCGGCTCCTCTCCTCTGTCTCACTTACTCACGTGCACATGAGTAAAAAATATGCTATGTGACGATTTGACTTTAAAGCCTGTTGGTTAAGCCATGCTCATAGACACATGATAGATAGATAATAGATGGATAGATGGATGGAGAGATAAAAGATAGATAGATAGATAATAGATGATAGATAAATGGATAGATAAATGATACATAGATAGATAGGTGGAAAGATAATAGATGATAGATGGATAAATAATAGAAGATAGATGGATAGATGATACATAGATAGATGATAGATAATAGAGAGATAATAGATGATAAATAGATGGATAGATAGATGACAGAAAGATAGGTAGATAGGTAGATAGATGATAACTGGATAGGTAGATACATGATAGATGATAGATAACAGATTGATGGATGGATAGATAGCTAATAGGTGATAAAGAGATGATAGATGGATACATAGATGATAGATGAATATATAGATAGATAATAGATGGATAGATAGATGATGCAAGGATAGATAGATAATAGATAGATATAGATAGACAGATAGATAGATAGATAGACAGATAGATAGATGGATAAATGGGTGGATAGAGATCATTGGCTGCGGAGCCAGGCCCAGGCCTGAACCAGCAGTGTGGGAATGGGGGGAGATATGAGGATCCCACAAGTCACTGTACTAACCCCCAATAACCAGGGAGCTGGGCCTGAGTGCTGACAGCACTCCTGTCCTTGAGATGGGGGCCCAGGAGGAGGAAGAGGAGGCCTCTTTTGTGGCTGACAACTTCTGGGACCTGAACAAAACAAACGTTGTTCTGATGGTTCTGTGGACGCCCCATGCTGCCCACAACACCCACCTGCAAGGAAGAGTGTCTTCCCCTGCCCCCTCCCTCCCTGCTCCCTCCTCTGTACAGAATTAAGTCCCTTTTGTCAGCATCTCTCTGCTTCACTCACCTACCTAGACTCTTCCCCATCCCTCGTCAGTCTGCAAGAGACACAAAATAAAGAACATGGTAAAGTAGAACTTGGACACCAGTACCAACACCACGTGCTTCTAGGAACTCCTGAGGATCTGGGTGTCCCTGGAATTAAGTGTTGGTGGAGTTGTAGCAGGATTTCTCTGGTCCTGTGGTTCAAGTGATGCTGTCTCTGGTTTGGGTCACCTGCCTGGTGTGTGGACCCCATCCATGTGGCTTTCCCAGGGGCTCTGGTACAGGGGAGGGGGGAGCTTAGGCAGCCAGGTCCTCAGCTCTGTGGAGGCCTCATGGTCTCTGAGGGGGTGCAAGTCTCCCCGGGGCCCGCTCCTGGGGCTGGACATCTCTCTAGGGGGTCTGGAGCAGCTGATGCCTGAAGCAGACACAGGGGACCCCTCCTCATTCTCCCCTGCATTCACAAGAAGAGGGAGGCTCCAAAGATGCGAATGTTCTGTGCTTTTCCTTCTTTTTCCCAGGCCAGCATGTGAGGTCTCTGAAAAGCCCATTCCCCCTTTTCCTCTGATGTGAACCCTCTCCTCCCCCGACCCTGGACCCTGGCTGACTTTGTCCCTTCCAGGCTCCAATCCTTTGTCCTCCTGTGAATTCACCCAGGCCTCTCCTCCTTACCCTGCCTATCACCCATCACAGGCTTATGAAGATAGACCCTGCCAGAAGCTGGTCTTAAACCACAAGCTGCTTCCCCAATGCCCAGGGAAGTCTGACCCTGGGCAATGTGGCTCAGTTCTGCCTGCTTGGTGTGGAACAAGAAAACAAGCCTCCAGCTGACCCCTTTTCTGGGAATCACCGAGTCAGGGCCAGGATCTTCCAGAAACGGGCTGCGTGACCTGGGAGAGCCTTTCTGTCTCTGCAGGAGGAGGATGAGAATCCATAACACACCCTCAGCCTCCGACCTAGGATTTTTCCATCCAAAGCCTTGAGCTTCTTTCATTTTCCACAGGGTGTCCTGGAGGGAAGAGTTCCAGACACAACCCAAACCTACGCCAGGTGGGTCAGAGGAGGCTGCCCTTGGGGCCAACCCCGGGCACAGTGGTCTGAGTGGAACCTGCTGGGAGGGCGCCCTGGGATGTTGTGAGCACACTCCAGGTACCTCTGACCATGGACTCTGACCGTGGGGCAGCAGAACCAGGCTCACAGTGCCGTTCCATGGGAAACAGGTTGGGCTTTTCTTGTAAAGTTGCTCATTGTCATTTTAGAAATCAATTCTTTAACATTCAGTAAAATTACAGTTCTTTGGTGTAAAGTTCTGTGAATTCAACACAGTTGATGATCCATATAACATTTTGGGTTCAGAACAGCTATCACACATCCAAATTATTTTTATAGTCACACCATCCCCCACACAACCCTTGGCAACCATCCCCCCTCCCCCAATTTTTTTCTGCACGTGGGCTCATACAGCGTTGGACCCTTGAGACGGGCTCCATTCACTGGTCCTGACTCTGAGCCCCTCCAGGTCATTGGGGTTTCAGCAGCTCATTCCTGGTTATTGGAGGTGAGCACCCCGCTGTGTGGAAGTGCCTCTGTTTGTCTGTTTTAATCACTTACCCGACTGAAGGAGGTTCCTGTTGTTTTTGGCTCTGGGTGATTATTCAATACACTTGCCATGTACGTTTGTGTACTGATTTTTGCGTGAATGTAAGTTTTCATTTCTCTTGGGCAAACACGCAGAAGTGTGATTGCTGAGTGACACGGTGAAATAGTGCCAAACTATTTGCGAAGGTAGCCATACCAAATTTAGTTCTCCTCAGCCTGGAGTGGGAGCCCCTGTGGGCACTCAGCTGTGGGCACTCGGTGCTTTCCCCATGTGGCCACTCATCGCTGTCCCCGCGGGCACTCGGCACTGTCTCCTCTGGGAACTCGGGAGTGTCCCCATGTGGCCACTCAGCGCTGTCCCCGCGGGCACTCGGCACTGTCCACTGGTTACTTGAAGCCGTGTGGGTGGGTGGGCAGTCCACCAAAGCATCTGCTCAAGGCTTTGCCCAGTCTGTAATTGGGTAATTCGTCTTTTTATTGTTTGATTCTGAGAGTCCCTTATGTGTTCTGGATACAATTCCTTTGTCAGATATGTGATTTGGAAATATTTTCTCCTAGTCTTCTGTTTCCATTCTCTTCACATTGTCTTTTGCTAAAGTTTGTAATTTTCATGAAATCCAATTTGTGACTTCCCTCTTTTATGGATTGTACTTTTGATGTCATATCTAGAACTCTGCCTAACCCGAGTTCATGAAGATTTTCTCTGTTGTCTTCTAAAAGTTTTATCATTTTATATTTAAATCTCTGATCCACTGTGTCTCAGTTATCATGTAAAGTGTGAGGTTTAAGTTAAGGTTCATTTTTTGCATGTTGACGTCTGATTTTTCTCGTATCATTGAGAAACGCAGACATTAGTCATAGCTTCCCCTTTTTAAAAACCTCTGGTGCCATTCCATATTCCCTGGACAAGAGTCCTCACTTGCAGGGTCCAGGTCCCCTCCTCCTTGAGCGCCCTTTCCTGCGCAGGGGGAGACCCCAACCTGTCTCCTGTGTGGGCCCACCCTCTGCAGACTGTGGTTTCCGCACACACTGGCCTCGCGCTTCTTCCCTGCTGCCCGCTGCCTGTCTCTCTAATGAGTATCTGACCCTTGAGGCAGGGACACCTGCATTTTCTCTCACAGGTGCTGCTGGAGGAGGGTGAGTGAGCACTTCCAGCATCTGAGGTGAGGGGAGTGTGCAGGGTGGGCCGAGGGGGTCTGGGGCCCCTCCACCGGGCTGCAACCTGACTGTGAGGTGAAGGAACAAGTGGGCCGACCAGGGGCCGGGCTGGGATCCCATTCACACTTCTGGCAGGTTATTTTTACTAGAGGTGGTGTGGGATTGGAGGGGCAAGGTGAGAGGAAGGCAGTCAGTAGCGGGAGAACAGAGGATAAGGTCAAGGGAGGGAGTGAGGAGGGTGAGTTGGGGATGCCCTGAGGGGGTGGGCGGCTGATGAGCCTCTGTGGGGGCAGGGGGGGGGGACTGGGGTGAAGCATATGACCACAGTGGAGGCACAGAGAGTGACCGCGAGAGGCTCCCTCTCCTTTTCTGTGTCTCTGTCTCTGTCTCCTTCTCCGTATCTCGCACCCTCCCTTCTAGGTCCCCATCGCTCTGGTCTGCTTGGTTCTCCTCTCCAGGTCGGCTTCCAGGCTCTGTTTGGGGCAGCAAAAACCACTCTGTGTCTCTGTGTCTCCCTTGTGAACTGGGCCGATGGGCACCCTGAACCCCAAAACTCAGCAGCGGCTCTCACAAGACTGCAGGCTCTTGCCGTGAGGTGCTGGACCAGGGCAGGAGGGCAGAGGACTCAGGCCCAGAGCAGCTCCATCCACCTTGCTCAGCTGGAGCTCCCTGCTGGAGGGACAGTCAGTTCAGCTGCCGTGACCAATGGCTCCCTTACACCGTGTTTCAGAAGGATGTTGAGGGGTTGATGAGTGTGTGCTTCAGACCTTAAACACCTTTCCTGGGTCTCTGTGCCACAGAAACACATCAGAGGTCAGTCGGGTGGAGGGCTGGCTTTGTCTACAAAGTCCAGAAACCCAGCGGAAAACACCAGAGGCCACATCAGTGAAAAGTAACTTGTGTCGGTGACGTTTCTGAGTGACACAGCCACACATTTCCTGCATCTATTTTTTAAAGTCATGAACCTGGGGCATTTGGGTGGCTCAGTCGGTTAAGCATCCGACTCTTGATTTTGGCTCAGGTCATGACCTCATGGTTTGTGGGATCAAGCCCCATGTCAGTTTCCATGGAGCCTACTGGGGATCTTCTGTGTCCCTCTCTCTCTGCCCCTCCCCCCATCTGTCTCTCAAAAATAAATAAAAATAAAAATAAACAAAGTCCAGAACCTGAAACTGGACAACCCCAGCAAACGAAAACTAGCCCTATTCTTGCTACAACAGTGAGAGGGGAAGCAAGGAAGAAGGGAGAGGTGGAGGGGAGAGAGGCCGAGAAAGCCCTTATGAGAATTGAGGCCAACGGTGGTTCCTAGGGGACCCCCGGCTTCACCCCATCAGCTACCCTGCCTGGGGCCCTGCTCTTATGCAGAGGGGCCTGTCTCCACCTGGCTTGGTGGTGCCTCTTGCTGCTTCCATGGCACCTGTTCAGCTCTAGTGTGGTGCCTAACTCGGGTTTACCTACTGGGTCTCAGCTGTGTGGGCGATGTGGATCTCTTACCACTGGGGACCCTATGTTTCTGCCTCCCCAACTTGTGCCATTTCCCAGAGTCAATAGGGAAGAGTACCTCACTACCAGATGTTATTTTTAAAATTTATTTATTTTTTCTGGAATAGGCAAAATTATAAGGACAGAAAACAGAGAAGTGGTTGCCAGGGATTGAGCGAGGAGAGAAGGGTATGTCCCCAAAGGTTACACTAGGGAAGTTTTAGGGTGATGAAATTGTTCTGTGTGGTTCTAGGTGGAGGTATGTGACCCCATGAACTTAGGAAACCCCAAAGGACACCGCAAAGAGTGACCTTGGCTACATGAACAAGACCGAGAACAATTGAAATGTGGGGGTATCCCGGGCAGGTGTAGGCTAAATGGGACCTGGGGTATTAAGTGGAGGACACACCCTCAGTGAGAGAGTCAACATAAAGGAACTGACCTGGGCAACTTTGCAAAGCAGTACTCTGACTGAATACTGTGAAGGAAAACCTCCACACAAACGACACTGAGCTCTGGTTGGAAACTTATTTCCCACTAGTTAGCAGTTCTGAACCACTTCAGATGTATGTGAGGATCTCACAAGTAAACACATTGTAGAGACAGGAGCAGGCTTCTCACGGTTGGACAAAGAAGTTTTGGATGAGCCTGGGGACAAGGCTGGAAGGAACACTTGGGTACCGGGCGTAGTCGGTCATGTCAGTATGGACTCATGTTTCCGTCACAGATAGGTAGACAGGAGAAAAGTCAGTGTCCACATGTGTGTACGTGTGGGTTAGTCCACATGTCCATGCCTTCTAGTTTTGCTCTCTGAAAGGCCTGGAAGCAATAGCATACCTCATGCCCAGATCTTAGTTTCTAAACAGCACCTTCAGTGAAAGGAACCATGTTCCTTAGAGAAATGCCTGATACTAGGGCTGAGGCAGAGAATATGCAGGATGAGCCAGGACCATTTGCAGTCCTAGAAAATAAAGAAATGCTAAAAAATGATAATAAAAATTAAAAAGGACTGGACAATAACCCAAAGAATAAAGTAAATATCCATGAATTCGTACTGATACAAATAAATGATCGAAGAAATAGAAACTAGCAGAAAGGAAAAAATATTCCTTATAGACAAATTCCAAATAATAAATGTTGAAGGAAACAAAAAATGTAGAAGGGAAATAGAAAATCACCATCAGATTCCCACAGTAATAGTGCTACGGATCCACAGACCAATGCTAAAAATTAGCTTGCAGAACTTCAGGAGGAACAAGATATTTGCATAGTCTCAAAGCATTGCCCCAAAATATTGTTAATTTATGTAGAAGTTTTATTTTGAGAGAGAGAGAGAGAGAGAGAGAGAATGAGCACAAACATGCTAACAAGGGAGGGGCAGAGGGAGAGACAAAGAATCACAAGTAGGCTCCACACTCAGCAGCAAGCAGCACAGAGCCTGACATGGGCCTTGATCCCATGACCCTGGGATCATAACCTGAGCAGAAATCAAGAGTTGGACACTCAACCGACCAAGCCACCCAGGTGTACCATGTAGAGGTTTTAACACATGTGCACAAATTCCCTGATCCTTCTTTCTCTAGGGGACAGAACCCAGTCACCCTGTCCACTTGTGTGTGGGCTGCATTTAGTGACTCACTTCTAAACAGGCAGAATGTGAACAGAAGCGTGGCTTCACGGTGGGGAACCATGTGGTGAAGGTCAGCGTCCCTGTGTTAAGTTGTGACAATATCATATATCCTGATGTGATGTCAAGTGGTGTGATGAGAAGGGCACTTCACCTCTGTGGTATTCTTCCCCAAATCCACAATCCCAATCCAAACACGAGAAAACATCAGATGCGAAATGAAAGGCTTTCTACAAAACACCTGAGCAGTTCTCTTCAAAGGTGTCAAAGGTTGAAAAACCAAGAAGGAATCAGAAATGGTCACAGATCAAAAGAGGAGTGGACGTGAGGACTTCATGCAACTTTGTGTCCTGTGCTTATCAGCATCACTGTGCCCCTGTGTGTGAGGGTTTTGTGCACGTGTGTGTCTAAATGTGTGTAAGAGTTGGGCATGTGGGAGTGCACGAGTGTGCATATGAGTTGCATGTGAATGTGTGTGTATGAGCATGTATGATTTGAGTGTGTGCATGTGTGTGTGGTTTGTGTGGGTGTGTACACGTGCAAGTGTGTGGATGTATGTGCATGAGTGTGTATATGATTTACGTATGCAAGTGCACTAGGAGATTTCCAATCATAGCATATATGGCAGCCAGATTTTTTAGGATAATATAGAACCAAAATCCTTAATAATTCCTATAATCCACCAATTTTAGTTTATGAATACTAAATCTTTCTCACCCTAATGACCAATTTAGCAGGTTAAAAAGTGCCTTAGTCGTGTTTTACTACAGAATTGTGTGCCACGGGCGTGGATTTTTTATCAGAATGCCTCCAGCTGCAATGACAAATTCCCAGCCCACACTGGGCACATGTGGGCCACCTCTGTGCTAGTGAGGAGACCCTGAGGGGCCTTGAGGATGCTGCCCCTGTTCTCTCCTGCTAAGCATCACCTCGGAACCATAACCCCTTCACTACCCAATGTGACTTAGGGCCACAACCCTTCCCACCACACCCTTGGGAAGAGATGCATTTTGGGATTCAGGATGTTTCTTGAGTTTGGAGGAGGGAGGAGAGGCTGGCTCTTGGGGCCCAGAGTCCTTCCCAATGTGTGGACACTGGAGGGTCAGTTCTTTATCCCCACACACCCCCAGGCCTCCTTTAGCACATACTCTGAAAACCATGTCTCATGGCCCCACAGGCACCCCGCTCTTCTCCAGAGTGCATCTGAGGCCCTGCAGAGGCCCAGATCTTAGTTTCTAAACAGTACCTTCAGTGAAAGGAACCAGGTTCCTTGGAGAAACACCTGATATTAGGGCTGCACCTGTGCAGCTGGCACGCCCCCCCCCCACCCCGCCCTGCATCTCAGCACTAGTTATGCCCCTGCCCCACCCACTCCTGCCCGGCAGCACCTGATGGGGGAACAGCTTCCCACATAGGGCCCCCTGCCCCAGGGTGCAGGGAGCAACCCAGCAGTGACGTGGAGACACTCAAGCCCCCACGTGACAATAGCAACCCATCGATCTGAGAGTCGAAGGTGATTTTTTTTTTTTTTTTTTTTTTTTACCGATTTTGTTTTAACCAAGCCTCCTCCATGAGGTACTCTGGAGAGCACCAAGGCGTCTGGGTGGTGTCTGGCCTCCCAGGGCTCTCACCTGGTGGGCCTCAGCAGCAACAAGCCGAGCTGAGACATAGGGGGATCTGCAGAACAGCTCTGGCTGACATGAGTTCAGTGCTGTTGGGCTCCGAACCTCCACTTGTTTCCATATAAGAAAACTGAGGGGAAGGTCAGCCGGTGTGTGTCCCAGACTTGCCTGACTCCAAGGCCCACGCAAGGAAATATGCTTTGAGTGTGGGTTGAGCAGTGTCAGAGATGCGGAGGATGCCAGGACGTCGGGCTGCAAAGGTGGGTGGGATGGCCTCTCCCACCTGCCACCGGCAGGTAAATCGGCCGAGCTGTTCTGGGGAGCAAGTTGGCAATGCCCTGAAAGGGAGTTGGAAATGCCCACCCTTCAGTGGAGCCTCCCCATTTCTGGGACTTCATCTGAAGGATATTCCAACGTGTATGGAAAGATTTGGGCGGAAGTATTTCCTTTAGCATTATTTACAACAGAAGAAAAGTTGGGCACAATAGCTTTTGCGCATGTAAAGTGAAAGAGGTAAATAAGTCATGGCAGTCCCAGCACTGTGTCCTGCTCCAGGGCAATCTAGCACCGCACACAGAGACTCAGGAACGTGGATGCAGCCAGAGCTGTCCATCGGAGCCTGGGCTTCGTGCTCTGTAACAGATCAGGTGAGATGACCTCAGTGAAGAGACCATCACTGGGCACAGGGTGGGTGCCAGTGAGAGAGCTGGCATCATTGACTCTCACTCTGGAGGCTCGTGGGAGGGCTGCACACACACGCACACGACACTGCTCTTCCCCAAACGCACAGAGCAATACAGAGGGGCAACCCCATCAGTAAACAGAGAGCAGCCACCTCCGGGAGCGAGTGGTGAGCAATTCTGTCACTTGAGCAGGCACATGTGTGCACCTGCATGTACTGTACGTGCATATGTGTGTGTGTACCTGTGAGAGTGTTGCATGCATGTGTACGTGTGCTTGTGTGTGCGTGGGCCTTCTTCCCTCGCGTACAATGTCTTTCTGACCAGGGTCATGGTCACAAGGTTTAGAAGCCACGGCTCTGTGCCCCCTGTCTCCCTCAGGCTTACTAGTTCCTGGTTCTTCTCAGCTCTTATTCCACCCCAAGGAGCAGTGGTGACACCAGCAGGGAGTCGTGCCGAGTGAAGTTTCTCCAGCCAGGGTCTCTGGAGCTCCCTGTTCCTGCAGCAGCTGAGCCTGGCCTTGCTTCAGACGGGGCTAAGGACAAACACATATCCACATCTTTAGATTTTCCCTCTAAAACAGTTTCATGGTAAGACACCACATCAGAGAACAACAGCTGCCGGTGGGAAGCGTTTGGAGGGAAGTGTCCTTCCACATGGCTCCACCTTGTTCCTGGGTACCACCCCACTGCTTCCTGGGGTCACTGTACCATGTCATCTATAGGGCATGGGGGGCTGAGGTCAGGTGAGCACAGGGTGCCATGGACAACAGGCCTCGTCCCCTGGTCCTTTCAAGGGCTCCTTGGTGTTTGGCCTCTTCTATGGGCTCTTATACCACATGCCACCCAAATAACCTCCCAAATTCTGGAAAGACACTGACTATCCTATTTTCAAACAATCTACATTACTGAACGCTTTGCATATGACCTACTTTTGAGTGTAGTAATGGCACAATCCAATGTAGAATTGTTTGGAATTGTTATCTTGATGGAAAAACAGATGTTGTACCATTTTCTTAACAGGCCAACTCACTACCACTTTGTCGACCTCAACCTTTCATTGGGATTTGTGCCCCGAGACATAGGAGTCAGGGGATGATCGAAACGCACCTTCCGCTCGGCCGCCAGCTGTGTCTCTGCGTCTCTGGCTCCAGTGGAGTATGGTAGACACTGCTGCTCTCTGGCCCTCTTCTCTTCTGTTGGGCGATCAGCCGGCCAGGCGTTGACTCACCAGAGCCGCAGCCTTGTTACCTGCCGGGCCCTGTGGGGAGTAGCGTGTTGAGGGTGTGTTGGTGGCTGTGTGCATCTTTTTTTCCCTTTTGTCTTCTCTCCTTAAGCTGCTGTTTCTGTATCTCTGGGTTAAGTCGCACACAGAGTGGATCGATGGGCTTGTGTGGGTGTGTCTGCACATCGGAGAGCTTCCGACAGAGATGCGGAGAACAGGAGAGGGTGGCCCTGTCTTTTCATGCCCAAATGTTAACTGGATTCTGTTTTGCTTCTGTTCTTGGGAGGGCTTTTGCCTTTAGCCCACCTCACCACTTACCTGGGAGCGTGCAAATGATCCACGGGAGCATCTCTGTGGTCTCAGGTACCCTTTTCTGTTTGTGGCCCGCTGAGCTGTGGAATGTGGGAGGAGAGACCCGCTGCCCTGACCTGTGCCAGACCTGAGGTTGGTGTGGAAGCCCCTGGCCCCCCACGTGCATCTTTTCCACCCCCTTCCTCCAGGTGGTTTTCCTTTGAACGCTCCCCCTGAACAGTTAAACCACACTCTGAACAGAAAACTGTTTTGAAAGCTGCTTTGCACCTGCGTCTGACAAAGACCTTCTTGAGGGTAACACCCCCCCCCCCCCCCGCTTCCGAGCGGGCGAGGGATGTTCGGCCGCTGGCTGTGCGGCCCAACTGCAGCCTGTGGGCCCCTGGGAGGCACAGATATTCTGTTCATTATTTATCGAGCAAATGTTCCTATAGGGCACCCTAGGAGAGTGTTGACTCAAAAGTGTGAGTCCGTCCTTTCTTCAGGACATTTAGAGACTATTCTGCTGTCTTTTCATCGCTAAGTATCTCAGGGCTGTGCACCACTCAGCAACTTACTTATGAAACGTGTTTGTAAAAAGCACTTTTATTGGCACTTACTGTGGGCTCCTGTTAGACGTCCTCCTGGGCTTCTAACTGGGGCATGTGCCTGGCGTGGCATTTGCTGGGACCCGCACACTTTCCCGTCTCAGGGAGGAGCTTCCTCACCTCAGGGCTGTCAACCGCGATTCCTGCTTTGTAAGTACAATCAGTGTGGCCTCATCATCCTCAGCTGCAGGGCTTTCTTACTAACCTGCAATGTGAAGAATATGTCTTTCTACCATCTATTAGGCCTGGGTTTGTTGACAACTAGACTTTCGGTTTGAGTGTGTTACGGGTCCAACAGGTACCCAGACCCTTATTCTAAAAGTAGATGCATAGACAAGCCACCACTTGTTTGCTTACACAGTGATCCCTAACGATTAGCTTGCGTTCTCTTCTCGTGAGAGCAGGTTAGCTGGGTGGGCCAGGGTTTCGAATATGCTTGCGTCCCCCAGATAATTCCCCAATAAGCTGCTGAGGTTGGAGGCTTGGGGAATTCCCAAGACTGAACATTGCCTGTGCTAACAGGCCTCAAGAGGAGGGCAGCCTTAGCACAACTCAGTGTCCGCGAGTTCCATGTTTCTGCACCAGAGGTGGGAGGTCTGACACTCCACTTACTTTTTCCTGACTTTACCACAGGACTTGTACTGAGAGATGATATTTATATATTTGCCTAAAGTTCAAAAAACACACCTGGCATCTAAGGATTTTGCCTGCTGCTGCGGAAGTCCCTAGGTGTGCCCCCTTGTCTGTGGGCGTCGCCGTTTGTTTCAAGGTCCGTGCATGTGTCTGTGGCCCTCTCCAGACCAGATGCCCAGCTGGAGTGGAAGTCACTGAGAGCGGCTAGCAGACAGCAGCGAGTGCCCAGGGGCCTGTGTGCTCTCGGGCACTGCCGGCCACTCGTGGCATTCTCCCTCACGGCCCTTGGTAAGGAAATTTCTCAGCAGACACTTTCTGGAAAGTGCAAGAGCGACTTCACTTAAGATCATGGCAAGAGTGGGGAGAGATGGAATTCAAGCTGTTAGGTGAGGCTGTGAATGGAGTAATAGGGGGAGGGGCTGGGTTAGGGTCAGGGTGGAGGAATCCTTGCCAACACGGCTCAGCAGACCACGGGTGAGGCCTAGGCAAGGAGAGAGGGTGAGGGGGCCTGACCAGAGTTTGGTCCAGGAGTGTGTCCTTGTCACCCTCACAGTGGCCTGTTTTATAGTTAGTTAAGTGAAGGTAATGAATTAAATAGGTAAGTAATGTTGTCCAAAACAGACCTCTGTGCTTTGGAGCCAAAATATAACATGAAAACAGAGTTTGGGATAAAAAGGGACAGTAGCTTTATTGCTTTGTCAGATGAAGGAGGTTACAGCTATGATCTTCAAGCCCCCGGGTTCCTGAAACAAAAGGCCAAGGAGGGAGGAGGGAGGTATGAGGAAGGGAGTGATGAAGGTTTGGGGTGATGGTAGGGTGGTCCGGAGCTGACGGCCAAGAAAGAATTCTTGAGATGTCTTTGGTGTAAAAAGGTGGGTTTATTAAAGCATGGGGACAGGACCCACAGGCAGGAGGAGCTGCACTGGGGTTGTGATGGGTAACTCATATACCCTCAGGTTGGGAGGGGGTCAGGGACAGAGTAAGTCTCGGAGGTATTTTGGAAACAACGTTCGGGACCTTGAGGACCCAGCTGTTGCTAGGGGGATGCCACTTATTACCGTTTAATAAAACCTCAGTCACAAGGCCCTTCAGATGTGTATTGGGGGCCATAAGCTTGGGGTATGATTGCCAACAGATACTTGGAGCAGCTGAGATAAAGGAAGTAGACTTACAGGGTCCTCAAGGTTGCGATTATGTTAAGATAAGGTTCTCTTTTGCCTCTAGCAAAGTGTCATCATCCTAGAGGGAGGTTTCAAGGACTTGTCAATGGGCTTTAGGCAGTAAGAGAATTTAATTTTTCATTTGCCTTAGTTTCCCACATAACCATAGCAAGCACTTAAATTCCTTTCCTATGTTCTTTGGTAGCCAGGAGTGTCCAAGGAATATCGCACATACTCCACTTGGGTTGGGGGGTGTGCCAGCCTGTATTTTGCCCACAGCTTGCAACACGCTCCCTCGTCAGGGAGGAAAAAGCTTACTTTAAAATTGAGGTTCGCTGAAACATTAGTGCAGCCATTCTGATTTTTGTTCAACTTTATGCTTTTAAGAGGTTTCACTAAGACAGATCAAGGAACCTGCCACAGAGGATATGCCGTGGCTCATGGACCCCAAACCTCCAGTGTGTGGCTTGATGCCTCTGTCTCTCTGACCTCCTCCACCCCAGTCCCTGTCTCCCCCTCTCTGGCCTAGGCTACTTTGGGGCAGTGTGAGCTGTTGTCTCCCCTCCCCACCGTGGTGTTTTCATCTGCCCCCTTGCTGCTTCACAGAGCTCCTGCCCGTGTCCCTCTCTGCCCAGAACAGATCTGTCGGTTAGGCTATTTGGCCTTGTAGAACACACTCACACCCCATGTGCCTGTTTGTAAGGGACATGAGTGCCATGCCTTATATCTTCTTCTTTCTTAGTGGAAAAATCCAAATAACAAGTTAATTTGCCCTCCATGGATTGTGTCCTGCTGGAGTCTTTCCACAGGAAAGGGTTCCTGGAGGAGGCTGAGGGCTGCCAGGCCATCTCTGCTGCTGACAGAGGCTCTCGGATCACGTGAGGGATGGTTTCCTGGATGCCAAGCCTGAAACTTACCCCCTCCTTAGAGGAAAGGCCCCCCAGAGTGATGGCCTGTGAAACCCCTCCTCAGGGCCCAGGGGCAAAGCTGGAGCTGCGGCTCCAAGACCAAGCCAGTTTTTCCTGCTTGTCCTGTTTGGGTGGCCCGGGAGGCAGCCAGAAACTCAATATGCCAGAGCACAGCTTGGCTGTACCATTCTCAGAGGCCCCCTGGGAGTGGGGCAGGGTAGGAGGGCAGATACACAGCAGTGGGGAGCAGACAAGAGGAGGGAGGGCCACCCACAGCTCTGTGTCCTGAGCAGGACAGCCCAGCGCTGAGCTCCCAATGCTTCCTCACAGGGTGCCAGGAGCACCTCTCCTGGCTCCTCCTCAGCCTCCTCTGCTGGAGGTACCTACTCCCCCACCTTCCAACGTTGGGGTGTCCCTGGGCTCACCACCTTGGGTAGTCTCCCCTACTCCTAGCTCCTCTCCCAGGACATTCAAAATAGAGCCCTCCAGCCACCCTGAATCTCTGTTTCCAGATGCTTAGGGCAAAATTCCAGCATCATCTCTTTTTCATGAACCCACATCCACCCTTGACTTCCTGGTGGCCCCACGTTTACAGCATATTCCAAATCCACCATGACTCAGTCACAGAGCACCACCACCTGTCCTCTGCTGGTTGAAGCCACTTCACCAGGATTCGGATTATGTAGCCTCTGCTAAAACTGTGTCTTGTTCCAGGCTCGGAGCACCTCACTGAAGCCAAGAGTTGGGGGTCCAAAGCCTTCCCAGACAAAGCTTCTAGGAGAAGAAACAGGACAGCACAAACCAAACACACCACAGCAACAGCCAAACGAAACTGAATTAATTTGCTATAACACAGAGGAGATATACAGCTTTGCTTATCTGCTGCCACCCAGTGCCCCATGGGGAGTCTGACCAGAAACCACATCAGTTTCCTTCAGCCTCAGCTCAACATTTTTGGGGTCAAGTAACCCTTTGAGAATCTGCTTATATGTGGCCCAAGTTTGTGGAAACACCCATGGGTACTCCAAGGCAAAGAACCCTCCCCCCCCCCACCCCGGCTTTCAGAAGAAGATCCAAGAATCTAAATTTTAGATTGGGAGGGTGTCTTCACTCCAAGCCTTGATTTCCTGAGGCTCAGGGATGAGTGCAAACACCTCCCAATTGCAACTGGGATGTGGCCAGAAGGTTATAAAGCTGCCTGGGCGGGACCACAACAGAACTCCAAGCGCAAATTCCTCATTTATAAAACATACTAGATGTAGCGGGGGTATTTCACATCCATAGGAGAAGGGGCAGAAGGCTCGATAAACAGCACTGGGATAAATGTTTGCTACTTCAGCTTCTGCTCCTTAACAAACCACCACAAAGCTTACCAGTTTAGCACAATCATTCATGTGCTCATGATTCTGTGGGTGAACAATTTGGCTTTTGCTCAATAGGACAGTGATTTTACTGGTTTCACCTGTGCATCTGGTAGTTGGCTGCATGATAGAGGCAGCGTGACCACTTTCCCCCAGCATGCAGCAGGGTTATCCAAGTTTGGCAAGCATGCAGCAGTTTGGTTCTGGCTTCGTCAAATGGCAGCTGGTCTCCAAAGGCAGCCAGAGAGATCAAGTTCTAATACACAAACACTCTGTAGCCTCAGTCCATCACATTTGTAATATCTCATTGGCCAAAGCAAGTCACATGGCCAAGCCCAGATTCAGGGGTGGAAATATGAACCCCATCTCTTCAAGAGAGAGGAGGCAAAAGGTACATGAGAGGTTAGGGAGCAATTTGTGGGCACATGTTTTTTTTGCAACCTACCACATTTAGCCTTTTGATAAAGGAAGTAACTTAAAAGTTGCCTCAATTAGGGCATTCACCAAAATGTACTTCCAATTGGAGTAAAGTTTAAATGTAAAAAATAAAACTGTGGCTGTATTGGTGGATACTTCTATGCCATTGGAGGAGAAAAGGCTCTTATGGCACAAATTTAAAGTCAGAAACCATAAAGAAAAAGTTATTTTTGACATGCATTTGTAACAATTAAAATTATTCATTAAAAATCACGAACAAAAAAGATAAAATGTAAATTACAAAATCATTTGCAGTGTATGTTCCAGAATTACACATCTAAACCCTTTGTGAGGGTTTGTGCCCCAAAGAGATGGCAGATGACATGGTCCAAACTTGATGAAGGACCCAGAAAACAAGTCACTGGCACCCCAAATGTTTCTTAAATGAATGAACATGCAACAACACATGAAAATATCTTCAAAAAACTTGTAATTAAAGAAAGACAAATTATAACAAAAAGACTTCATTTTCACTTACTGAATTGGCAGAGTTTTGTTCTTGTTACTACTTGTGAATGGTGATGCCCAGTATTGTCGGGACTCCAAACCAGGTTCCTCTGGGGACAGAGGACTCCTTGATCCAACCCACACATTCACTCCTTCAACTAATGTTTGTTGAGCACCTACTATGTGTCAGACACAGCCTAGACTCTGGAGCCCCCACTGAAAAGAAGGCATTTGTGCAAAGGCCTGAAAGAGTGGAGCCAGCCAGGTGGCTATCTGTGGAGAGTGGCTCCCAGGCAGAGGGAACAGCCAGAGCCTGAGGGGGTCACCGGGGGAAGCTAAGCAGGTTAGGAGGAGGCCGGAGGAGATGGGGTGGTGAGGCCTCTGCAGTACTGGAGTACTTGTGGTTGGTGTCTGGAGTAGGGTGGGAGGAGTCCTGTAGGACTGAGCCCTTAACCTGTAGGAAGTGACACTACTTCTAGGGAGATTGTGTCAGAATTAAGTTGTGGGACACACAGCTGTTACTACGGAGAATTGCTTGGTGGAAATTGTGTGGGAGAAACTCTGCCCCCCTCCCCCCAACACTGTAATTGGGTCTAGAACCAATTCACCAGGAAAGTAGCGTATGGGACAGTCTCCCCTGGGAGCCCTCTTTCCTGGGTTTGTGACTCTGCATGCTTACACTTCCCTCCCCAGGGCATCTGTGCCCCTGCTACAGCATACACCAAACTTTAACTGAAATTTGGGAGAATGGCAAGAAGTGTGTCCCCACCATGCAATTCAAGGTTCCTAGGACTGCTTTCTGGACCTGGAGGCTCCTGGTCCTTGCACCTGCTGACCTGTCCCTGCCACAGTGCCCGCAGGGCAACTGTGTGCCCTCATGGTTGCAAGGTAATTGTTGTTCTGTCTGTTGTAGATGAGAAGGTCAAGGTTCAGAGAAGATTTCTGAGGAGAGAAGTGCAGAACCAACATTCAAATAGGATTTGGTCTCACTTCAAAATCTAAAGTCTTTTCTGAACCCTATCTGTCCTGTGCTGGGCAGAACCAGGGGCAGTGAATGGTAGTACAGAATATATTTCCATGGGGAGGGTGGAGGGTCGGTTCCCCATGCTGTGCCTCCTGGGTTGGAGGCCACCCATAGGTCAGAGGTTACAGAGGAAGGGCCCCATTGTGAGTGCACAATCAGCCTCAGCCTTGTGCCCCTGCCTGGGGAGCTGTGCTGAGGGAGCTCCTGACAGGAGCTGTCCCTGGAGAGGTGGGGTGAAGGCAATGACATCTATGTGGCTATTTGGAGGGAGGGGTGAGAACTGATGACCATGTCTGCTGGCAATCTTACCTGTTTTGGAGCTATGGGGACTCAAATTATGTGATTTTATGAGGCTGTTGAAGGAAAAAAATGGTCACAGAGGCCAAGAGGGCTTGGAGGGCCAATTAAACCAACCCCTCTCTTCATCAGTTTTTGCTTCTCCACTATCAGAGAGGGGAGGTATATGCCACACTGAGCATGGCTTGTGGTACACGAGAAAGGAACACTCCCACTGACAGTGCAGCTGACACCGTCCAGGGTCTCCCCCAACCCTGCAGCAAAGCAGACAGTGGCCTCTGTGTCATGCCCCTGTACACAGCCAGAATGTGTCTCTGCTCCCCCCATCCTTGGCCCCTTGTCCTCCTCTTAGCCTTAGAGTGAGCTCATCTCCAAAGGTCCAGGTGGTTTTTATATTTGACATAAGGTTTCGTAAGGAGATGATAAAATGGGATACATTGCACTGCATTCCCTTCCGAAAACTAGCTTTCAAGCAACTCGTTTCTCCTCAAGTTGCTCCTCCAACCCCTAGTTACCTCACTAAAACTATAGTAGGCTTTTTTGGAGGTGGAAATCAGCAAACTAATTCTAACATGCAATATGGAAAGGCAAAGGGCTATGAAAGGCCAAGATATGTTTTAAAAGAAAAATGGGAGAAATTACCCCATCAGATATCAAGACTTACAGTAAAGCCTGATTAGCATAGTATGTTATTGGTTCATGGAGAAATAAAGAGACCAGGGGTCAGTAAACATTGGCCTGCCCATGGGCCGAGTCTGGCCTACTCTATGCTTTTGTGTGGCCCACAAACTAGAATGGTTTTTACATTTTTAAATGGTTGAAAATAATAAAAAGAAGAGTATTTCACGACACATGAAAATTATATGACATTCAAATGTCAGTGGCCATAAGTAAAGTCTTACTGGTTGTAACACAGCCATGTCCATTTGTTTATGTACTTTCTATGGCTGCTTTCATGCTATGACCGCAGAGTGGAATAGTTGTGATAGAGATCGTGTGGTCTGCAAAGTCTGAAGTAGTTCACACCTGGCCCTTTAAAAAAGTTTGCTGACTCCTAAAAGAGACCAATGTAACAGATGGAAGTCACCTGCTTTTGACAAAGATGGCATTGCACAGTCACGGTGGAAAGATTAATATTTTAACACACGGTCCCGGGTAAATTGTATTTCCCCAAAGAAACCTGATTTTTGCCTCACAACACATGCAAAAAAAAAATTTTTTTTAGCGGGATTTAAAATCTAAATGTAGAGGGTAAAATAAGGAAGATTCTAGTATCTATATGTAGTAAAATCTTCATCACTTTGGGTCAGAAAAATATTTCTTATATAGGGCACAGAAATCACCCCCCTAAAGTAAAATACTAATCAGTTAGATTCCATTAAAATTGAGAACCCTAACCCACCAAAACACACCATTAAGACAGTGAGAAGTCAAGTCATATCATGGGAAAAAATATTTGCAAGGCAAGTAAGTGATAATCAAAGGACTCATATCCAGAACATATAAAGAACTCCTGTAAATCAAGTAGGAAATCCTAATGGTCAATAAATATATGAAAAAGCTTTATTTGTTATCAGGGAAATGAACATAAAGACCCGAGTGAGATAGCATTACACACCTCTCAGAATGATTAATACTGGAAAGAGTGAGATGCCCGAGTGTTAGTGAGAAGGCACATCCTATCAGCTAGCAATTCCACTCCCAGATATATGCCCGGTGAAAATGCTTGCATATTTTTGCCCAAAAGTATGTTCAAAGCATTACCACTTGGAATAGTCAAAAATCTATCATCCAAACGTCCACCAACATAAAATGCTTAAAAATATTGTGGTATATTTTTACAATAGAACATGACTTTACCACACAAACGCCCAATTACTGATATATGCGACAACTCAGATGAGACCTAACAATTGTGTTGAGTGAAAGAAGTCAAATGCAAAACAAAACAAAACAAAACAAAACAAAACAAAAAACCCAAGACATATTGTGATGTCATCTCTACAAAGTTCAAAAGCAGACAAAATGAATCCATAGAGTTGGAAGGCAGACGGTGTTTACTTTTGATTGAGGTGGTAATTAGGAAGGGGTCTTTTGGAGTGATGGTAATATTCTTCGTTTTTTTTTTTTTTTTTTTGGATCCAGGTGGTAGTTAATATAGGTGTGTTCAGGGGCGCCTGGGTGGCGCAGTCGGTTAAGCGTCCGACTTCAGCCAGGTCACGATCTCACGGTCCATGAGTTCGAGCCCCGCGTCAGGCTCTGGGCTGATGGCTCGGAGCCTGGAGCCTGTTTCCGATTCTGTGTCTCCCTCTCTCTCTGCCCCTCCCCCGTTCATGCTATGTCTCTCTCTGTCCCAAAAATAAATTAAAAAAAAAAAAAAAAAAAAACACGTTGAAATATAGGTGTGTTCATTTTGACATAGTTCACCAAGCTGTACATTTAAGATACATGCACAGCCGACCTCTAGGTGGTTTTTTGCAGGGTCTGCTGAGAAATAGCACATGTGATGTTCACTCACAATAATTCCTTAATGTTATCTAATGTGCCTGATTGTCTCAAACTGTCTTTTTACCAAGGGACCAGAGTGCCCTAGTGTCTGTAATTTTCCTATACTGTCCTCCCGCGATGAGGCCGCTGTCTAAGCACAGTGTGGTTAGACCAGCAGTCAGAACTCAGGCCCGGCGCTTATTCAGCGACCCAGACCGCGTGGGAGGGAGTTCTGGGCGGTTGGTGGTTACCATGGAGATTCCCCGTGAGCGTCTCTGATTGGCTGAGACACCTCGGGCCCCGCCTCCTCCGCTCAGCTCCGTGGGCGGGTTCCAGAGGGGCCGAGATTTCCAGCGGACGCTGTCCCAGGCCTTCTGGGAGTGGTAGTTCGCCGTCGCGCCGTTTTGGATGCAGCTGCCGAGCCGCCGGGGAGTTGCGGGCTGATCGCCGCTGTCCCGGGAGGTCTGGCTGGAACGTGGTTTCTCGTGGGGTCAGTGCGGCATGGGGGACGCGGCGCAGGGAGCCGGGCCCTGCTCTCGTATCTTCGCTCCGGCCAGGATCCGCGGGCTCTCCGAGCTGTGGCCTGACGGGGAACCGGACCCCCGGATTCCGGAGGCCCAGAGCGCCCCCAGCGCAGAGGAAGAGGAGAGGCGGAAGGGGAAAGGAATTTCCAGGAGAGAATTGCTTAAAGGGAAACCTGAACGGAGCCTGAGTTTCTTACTGTTTGACAGCAGCTTTGGTGCAACGGGCCGAACTTCAATCTTGGGCCTGCACCCCGGACCCCGGATTGTGAGTCCGCTAAGATGTTTGCTTGGAGACCCCAGATTTAACCTGAAATAGTTGTTTCTTTGGAGGACTTGTGGAGTACTTACCTTTATCCTTACACTCAACCTACCTTTAACCTTACAGCTTTACGAGGTTTTCTTAACACTTGCTGAAAATTATTTGAGTAGGTAAATCGTTGTTTAATTAAGGAAGCAAAGTATGGGCTTCCACAATTTAAGTGAGCATTCATTTGGGATTCTCAGAGATTCCTTCTATTTGTTCAAAAGGAAAGAGGAACAGTTCTGTATTGCCTTACCTCAGCATTTCTCTTGTACCAGAACGCCTCCCTCTCGTTAGTATTTCTACCCAAACGTTGACCCTGATCTGAGGTCACCTTTATAATACAGACCTGCCTTTCCCAGCCACGCTGAAAACACCTCCGAGTCTCCGTGTCTTCTCTGGTATTTATTTTGTCTTTTCTGTTGACTGGAGGATTCAGTAAGTCTTTGTCCTCCAACATAAGGACTGTTGGGAGACTCCGCTTAAATGTTTTCAAAGTTGCTAGTACTAGTGTTCTAGAAATTTCAAAATATTACATTTAAGTAACCACAGCACTGACTTTGTTATATATTTTGCCCCACCCCCCACCATGAGCAGATTTCTCAGTTTCTAAAATCAATTTTTGCCCAAGAGAGAGTTTTGGAGATCCTGTGAGATCTGAGGTCTCTAGAGGCGCTCATTCGATGAGGGATAAATCTGTATGTGCAGTTCAGGAGTGATTGGGTACAAGAGTGGAATCTCGACAGTGTTGTCCAAGGAGCTCTCCCTAATGCCTTATGTTCCTCTGTTCCACTGTTCAGATTTTTGACCTATCATCGGTTACTCCTTTCTACGTTGCTTTTCCACATGCTGTTTGTACAGTCCTCGGTAGCTTCTCTCTATGGCCTGTCACTCTGCCATTTCTTCTTGTTCATTTTCTTTCTTTAAAAAAAATTTTTTTTTTAAAATGTCTATTTATTTTTGAAGGAGAGAGAGAGATGGGGAAGGACAGAGAGAGAAGGAGACACAGAATCCAAAGCAGGCTCCAGGCTCTGAGCTGTCAGCACAGAGCCTGACCCGGGGCTTGAGCCCGTGAGCTGTGAGATCATGACCTGAGCTGAAGTCAGATGCTCAACCAGCTGAGCCACCCAGGCGCCCTTAGATTGCTCATTTTCTGATATTGCCACACATCACGTTCATTATTTGTGTTTTGACTAGGTCCTTGTCCATTCTGTCATTTAAGCTCTGTCTAGTCTTAGATTACTATGGTGTATAGTGGACAAAGCCTAAGTTCTGTTTGTCACCATTCCATTAATAACCTCTGTATCTTTAGGGTAATCACATAATCTCTCTAGTTCTAAACTTGTTCATCTTTAAAATCATCTTCTGTCTTTAAAGCCTTTTCCCCCCAGCTTCAAGAGTCTTTGTAAAATTTCCTATTGGGCCAGGCTCTTTCCTACCACTCCTACCTCTATTTATTTCTACTGCACTGACTCTTATTATTTTCCCAGATTATAAAACTGTGTATTCTAATGTGCATGAACTTTAACAAAGTTGTTTTCTTTCTCCAGAGTGCAGTTTCCCTTATCCCAACACAGATAAGGTGTTTTTATAATTTTTATTCTTTTCAGATTTGAAGACCAGAGAAGATACCAAAGAGAAGACCATTAGAATATGCTTTTGAGTGAGCAGCTCCATCACTGTCATCATGAAAAGGCTCAGAAGGGATGTGTCCCCATGATGTTTATTTGAAGAAGGCTGTGAATGTGAGGCTAAAGTAGAAAAGCAAAGGGAAGACACTATAGGCAAAATTTCAAAAAAATGTCTTGCTCAAACCACTGGTTTTCAGCAAGTAGTAGTTGCCCATGAAGAAATAGCCTTTCAGGAAAATAGGCATAATTTCAGTGAATTTGAGATTTGATCCATTTGGGTAAAGTGTCAAATGGAACTTATCTCCAATTAAAAGGCAAAGAAATTCTAAAAAGAAAACTTGTAGTGAATGTGGAAAACATTTTAGTGACCAAACTTTTTTTCGTCATCAGAGAATTCATACTGGTGAGAAACCTTATAAATGTGATGACTGTGGAAAAGCATTTCGCCAGAGTTCATCTCTTACTGAACATCAGCAAACTCATACTGGAGAAAAATCCTAGAAATGTAAAGTCTGTGGAAAAGCATTCACTGTAAATTCATATCTTACTCAGCATCAGAGAATTCATACTGGGAGAAACCTTATAAATGTGATGAATGTGGGAAAGTCTTCAGTGACTACTCATCATTTATTCAACATCAAAGAATTCATAGTGGAGAGAAACCCTATGAATGTATTATTTACGGGAAGTCCTTCACTGATATCTCATTACTTACACAACATCAGAGAATTCACACTGGAGTGAAACCCTATAAATGTAACGATTGTGAGAAGGAGTTCAGACGAAGTACACACCTTATCCGGCATCAGAGAAATCATACTGGGGAAAAGCCTTATAAATGTAATGAATGTAGAAAAGCATTCACTGCCCAGTCAGCTTTTACACAACATCAAAGGATTCACACTGAAGAAAAACCCTATACATGCTGTGAATGTGGGAAAGGAAAGGCTTCCCTGAAAACTCCTCTCTTACTAAACAGCGAATTCATACTGGAGAGAAGCCCTATGAATGTAATGAATGTGGTAAAGCTTTTAGCCAGAGCACTCACCTTATTCAACATCAGAGAATTCATACTGGAGAAAAGCCCTTTAAATGTGATAAATGTGGAAAAGCATTTGGTAATAGTTCAGTGCTGATCAGACATCAGCAGCTTCATACTTTAGAGTCATCCTAATGACTCTATAATTTTGTGGACCACTTCATCCTTTCATGACCTACTCTGACTTTTTGATCACAGGTCTCTTACCCATGTCACTCACTCTTCTGCCTAAAGTCATATCTAGGAATAGATATTATTTTATCCTGGGATAAAGTAGAACATAATATTTCTAATATAAGTTCCCCAAACCAAGGCTGTTGTAAGCAGCAATTTCAATAGATTATAGCAACCTTCCTACATCTATCCTGGATTTTTGTGGTTGATACTCCATCTCCCTGGGAATCTCCTCCAGACCTTAATCCATGATAAAAGGCTGCTTTCTGCCACCAAAGGTTCCTGATTCAAATGTTCTCATCTTTCATTTCAGGGATTCCTCATTATTAAAAACAATTATAGGAATCAATATATTCAGCCATATTTCCCAGATATACCTGCCCAAAATGCCACTGGTTCATCAGTCTGAGATTAAATATGAATAACATAATATAATACAATGTCATGAGAATCATTCCACATTGGCAATTTGGTTTATGTATCCACCTGTTCTTTCAACCTGATCATCTAAAAGGTTGGGCCACTGAATGAAATGAAAAAGTTCATTGGTGTTTTGAGACTCCAAAGCAAGTCTTGTTACTGCCTGTATCTTCCAGTCTTCCAGAATCCACCATATTTTTCATATGTTTCTTTCCATTCCAGGTGACCTTAATCACTCATGTTCACCACCACCATTATGTGTTAGTCAAAGAGATGAAGAAGTTTAGTGTGCATACAAATTTTCAACTCACCATAAACATAGCTGACTTGTGTTCTTGTTAGACTGTGTCCAAAGATGAAACCTGGAATCTAGTTTCTCACTTCTATACTCTAGCTCAGAGTGGCTTTTTATCAGTGGTAATCAACCTACCCTCTGCCCTCGTCCATTCTTGGGACAGAATTCAGGTAGAAATTGCATCGAAAAGCACTATTCCTCAGCATGGGCAGAGAAAGCCCAAGTGGGACTGGGAACTTAGCTAATTTCAAAACACTGTTAGGTCTTTAGACCCACTGTTAGGGCAGTTGCTACTTAAACTAGTTGTGCTGAACTGTTTTGCACTTTGGAAGCCTATTTTGCATGACTTTTTAATTTCTATTCTCATTTGGTATTTAGCAGTTTTACTTCAGTCTTACTTTCTGATCATTTTTGTGTCTGATTCCTCCTATTGATTTCCCATTCTTAGTTAATGGAAATTTCACTGGCACCTGGTCTTGATCTTAAGTGTGTTCCCACCAGATATTGCTATTAGATTTTGAGCTATTCTCTGGCCTCCAGGTGCTTATTAACACTTTCAACATGATTCTTCCTTAGTGTTTATTATTGCCCTAGTTTGCCCTTACAATTTCCCAGCACTACCTCTGTTATAGTACTTGGTACATTATATAGAGTTAGATGCATTTCTTACTAGACTGTAAGCTCCTTCAGGGAAGGGCCCTTGTTTAATTAATCTTTGCTCCAACAGACTGATTGACCCAGAGTTGCTGCCCAACAAAACCCTTTTTGAATATATGATACACATGCACAGTCACTATTTCCACAACCCAACTGAACACATTTTTACCGGAAAGTCTTTGATGTAGAAACTCCTTGGGTTAGATATGTCTGTGCATACCTTGGCTGTTTGTGTCTGTCCTTTGGTGTAGTATGTATATGAGATGTCAGTGTGAAGTAATATAATACAGTGGTTAAGAGCTTGGGATTTGAAGACAAAATGACCAGGTCTGAGGCTCATCTCAGGCATTTACAGGTGGCTCATGTTACCTATTTTCTCTACACTTTGTTTGCCTGATTTATCTAATGGGGATAACAGGATCTACCTCAGAGGGTTTGAGTATTACATAAAGTAATGCATTTAAATAACTCAGGACAGTGCCTGTTCCATACGAATTATTAGCTTGTTGTGTTTGGACCCTGTATACCTTCTTGGTGACCGATCTGTCTTCTAGTCTAGACCCAAAATATCAGCTAATCTCTTGCTTTCCCATTCTCGATATTCGGCCTTCTCTCTATGGTGTATTGCCATTACTAATTGTCTAACTGTGGCACAAATCCATACAAATTTCCTTTGAACTCTGTACCCCTTCTAGGCACCAATTTCATTTCTGTTTTCTGCTTAAATTCTTAAATGAGTCGTCTGCAGCTCATGATGTAGCTTATCTTGTTTTTTTTTTTTTTTTTTTTGGATGTTAACTTTAGCTTCAAAGGTATATTGTTTTGAGGAAATTGGCTATGATATTCTTTCTGTATCTTCTACAGTGTCCAGCACAGTACTTAATGCAAATAGGCTGCGAGTGAATACTTGGTTGCCATTTGATGAGCATAAGACCCCACACTTGACAAGAGACCATGTATAGCAGTTATTGGTATTTTAGAGGCAGTTTAGTCTAACAAAGCTCTTTGTTACAAGATTGCTAGGATGTCTTATGGAATCTAAAAACAAGAGTGTGTCTGAGTCCCTAGAGCAGGTGGAAACAGAACCCTAGCACATAGAGATATTCTCTTCCTCTTTCACCTCTGCCGTCTCTGTGTAATGATTTTTTCTCCTGCGTATTTAAGTTCCATGTAACAGGAAGTCTGGCTGCCAACAGTTCTTATGGTTTGTATCATCCAGTTTTAATCATCAAAAGATACTGCATTTCTCTGCCTGCCTGCATTATCTATCAGTTAATGAAAGGAATGTTGGTATCTCCAGCCATAATCATTGATTTGTATATTATTCCTCTCAGGTCTATGAGTTTTTGTCTCATACATTTTGACACTGGTTTGCTTGTACACATTTAGACTGTTATGCCTTCTTGGAAAATTGACCCTTTTATCATTACTTGTGTCCTGTCTTATCTCTTAATATCTTCCTTGTTCTGATTATCTGCTTTGTCTGAAATTAATAGATCTATGTCAGCTTATTTTTTTATTAGTGTTGGCATGGTAGAAATTTCCATCCCTGTATGAATTGTTATGTTTAAAGTGGATTTCTTGGGGCGCCTGGGTGGCTCAGTCGGTTGGGCGTCCAACTTCGGCTCAGGTCACGATCTCGTGGTCCGTGAGTTTGAGCCCCGCGTCGGGTTCTGGGCTGATGGCTCAGAGCCTGGAGCCTGCTTCCGATTCTGTGTCTCCCTCTCTCTCTCCCCCTCTCCCGTTCATGCTCTGTCTCTCTCTGTCTCAAAAATAAATAAACGTTAAAAAAAAAAATAAAGTGGATTTCTTGTAGATGACAAGGTTGGATCATGTTCCTTTATCCACTTTCACAATCTTTTTTAATTGGTATATTTAAAGCATTGATATTTAAAGGTATTAGTGATCTAATCAGACAAGTGCATGGGCCACTCGTCAGGTAGGCCTCAGGAATCCTCTCGGGCAGCTGCAGCCGGGCCTTGGAAAGGACATGGTGATGTTCCAGGTTCAATGCCGAGTGATTTTGCACTGTGTCTGAACCCCAGGGGTGTCGTGTTGTCAGAGTTTGGTATTGGGTCCTCATGGGAGAGAGCCTTAGCTAGGGTTAGTTTTCTGTCCAGGGATATCACCAGGGCTGAAGCGACTCCAGTCTCGTGATTTCCCTCGAGGGCTGAAGTTAGGGCCCATATGATGGTGTGGGTCAAGTGTAGGTTTAGGGTTCGAGATAGGGTTAGGTGTAGGTTGAAGGTTATGCTTAGGGTTAGGGTTAGGTCCCAAGAAGCTCTAGGCACTGACCTCACAGCAGAGCAGTTGTCTCCCCGAAGGGTTGAGTGGAGTGCAAAAGGGAGTGTGCTGGTCAGGATTAGTCTTTGGGTTCCAAGGCCAGACAAATGTATGGGACACCCTTTGGGTAGGCCTCAGGAATCCTCTCGGGCAGCTGCAGTGGGACTTGGAAATGACATTGTGATGTTTCAGGTCCTATGCCAAGTGATCTTGCACTGCTTCTGGACATTTGTGCGTGGTGTTATCAGACTCTGGTGTTGGGTCCCCATGGGGAGAGAGACTTAGCTAGGGTTAGGGTTCAGTCCAGGACGTCACCAGTGCCGAAGCGACTCCAGACTCCTGATCTCCCCCGAGGGCTGAAGTGCTGGCCCATGTGATGGCGCGGGTCAAATGTAGGGTTAGGTTTGGAGATAGGGTTAGGGTTTGGTTGTGGGTTATGGTTAGGGTTATGGTTAGGGTTAGGGTTAGGCCCCAGGAGGCTCCAGGCGCTGAACCCACAGCAGGGCAGTGGTCTCCCCGAAGGTCTGAGTTGAGGACACAAGGGAGGGTGCTGGTCAGGATTAGTCTTTGGCTTCCACGGCCAGTCTATAATATGGTGTACCCTTTGGGCAGGCCTCAGAAATCCTCTCGTGTAGCTGCAGACTCGCTTTGGTAGTGACATGGTGATGTTCCATGTTCAATGCCAATTATTTTCACAGCGATTCTCGAACCCGTGTGCGTGCTGTTGTCAGACTGTGGAATTGGGTCCCCATGGTTAGAGAGCCTTAGCTAGAGTCAGGTCTATGAGTTTTTGTCTCATACATTTTGACACTGGTTTGCTTGTACACATTTAGACTGTTATGCCTTCTTGGAAAATTGACCCTTTTATCATTACTTGTGTCCTGTCTTATCTCTTAATATCTTCCTTGTTCTGATTATCTGCTTTGTCTGAAATTAATAGATCTATGTCACGTGGTCTATGTCTCGTGGTCCGTGAGTTCGAGCCCCACGTCGGGCTCTGTGCTGAGTTAGGGTTCAGTTCAGGGATGTCGCCAGGGCCGAACTGACTCCAATTTGGTGATCTCCCTCGAGGGCTGCATTGAGTGCCCATGTGAGGATGCGGGTCAAGTGTAGGGTTAAGGTTAGAGATAGTGGTAGGTGTAGGGTGAAGGTTATGGTTATGGTTACGGTTAGGGTTAGGGTTAGGTCCCAAGAGGCTCCAGGCTCTGACCTCAAAGCAGAGCAGTGTCTCCCTGAACGGCTGAGTGGAGGACACAAGGGAGGGTGCCAGTCTAGATTAGTCTTTGGGTTTCAAGGCCAGACAAATGTATGGGCCACCCTTCTGTAGGTCTTAGGAATCCTCTCGTGCAGGCGCAGTCGCGCTTTGGAAATAACCTGGTGATATTCTGTGTTCCATGCTGAGTATTTCTGCACCGATTCTTGAACCCGTGTGTGTGCTTTGTCAGACTTTGGAATTGGGTTCCCATGGGGGGAGAGCCTTAGCTAGGGTTCGGGTTCAGTCCAGAGATGTCAACAGGGCCAAAGCGACTCCAGTGTTGTGAATTCCATGAAGGGTTGTAGTGCAGGCACATCCGTGGCTGTGCATCTGGTGTAGATGTAGTGAGATAGATAGGGTTAGGTTTAGGGTGAGGGTTATGTTTAGGGTTAGGGTTAGGTCCCAGGAGGCTCCAGGCACTGACACCACAACAGAGAAATTGTCTCCCCTAAGGGCTAGTGGAGTACAAAAGGGAGGTTTCCAGTATGGATTTGTCTTTGGGTTCAAAGTACAGACAAGTGTATGGAATGCTCTTCTTGTAGGACTAAGAAATCCTCTGTTGTAGCTGTAGTTGCGCTTTGGAAATGACATGGTGATGTTCTATGTTCCATGCCGAGTATTTCTGCACTGATTCTCTAACCCGTGTGTATGCTGTTGTCAGACTTTGGAATTAGGTGCCCATGGGGAGATTGCCTCAGGTAGGGTTAGGGTTCAGTCCAGGGACGTCGCCAGGGCTCAAGCGACACCAGTGTTGTGAATCCATGGAGGGCTGAAGTGAGGGCACATGCGTGGCTGTGGGTCTGGTTTAGAGTTAGTGTGATAGGGTTAGGTTTCGGTTGAGGGTTCTGGTCAGGGTTAGGGTTGGAGTTAGGGTTAGGTCCCAGGAGGCTCAAGGTACTGACCGCACAGCAGAGGCGTTATCTCCCCGAAGGTTTGAGTGGAGTACACAAGGGAGGGTGCCGGTCAGGATTAGTCTTTGGGTTCCAAGGCCAGACAAATGTATGGCCCATCCTTCGGGTAGGCCTCAGGAATCCTCTCGTGCAGCTGCAGTCGTGCTTTGAAAATGACATGGTAATGTTCCACGTTCCATGCTGAGTATTTCTGCAGCGATTCTCGAACCCGTGTGCGTACTGTTGTCAGACGTTGGAATTGGGTCCCCATGGGGAGAGAGCCTTAGCTAGGGTTAGGGTTCGGTCCAGGGACGTCGCCAGTGCCGATGCGACACCATTCTCGTGAATTCCATGGAGGGCTGAAATGTGGGCACATGGGTGGGTGTGGGTCTGGTGTAGAGTTAGTTGAGAGATCGTGTTAGGTTTAGGTTTAGGATTAGTGCTACGGTTCTGTTTAGGGTTAAGATTAGTTCCCAGGAGTTTCCAGGCCCTGAACCTACAGCAGTGCAGTTGTCTCCCTGAAGGGCTGACTGGAGTGCAGAAGGGAGGGTACCGGTCAGCATTAGTCTTTGCACTCCAAGGCCCCACACCTATATCTGCACTCTTCAGTAGGCCTCAGGAATCCTCCTGTGCATCAGAAGCTGTGCTTTGGAAGTGACATGGTGATGTTCCACGTTTCACACTGAATTATCCTGTACCGCTTCTCAACCCATTGTGCATGCTGTTGTCAGAGTGTGGAATTCGGTCCCCATGTGGAGAAAGCCTTAGCTACGGTTATGGTTTGGGCCAGGGAAAAATCCAGGCCTGAAGTGACACAAGTCCTGTGATCTCCCTGTGTTGATGATGTGAAGCATGGTGCGAGTCAGGTATAGGGTGAATGTTAAAGATGAGGTGAGGTTTAGGTTCACGTGTATACTGTGGGTCACCGTTAGGGTTAGGGTTAGGGTTAGGGTTAGGGTTAGGGTTAGGGTT
>NC_064814.1:0-4388 GCF_023721935.1 Panthera uncia | reverse complement strand
ATTTTTTTAATCAATATTACTAGTCCACCTCTGCCAGGTCCAGACTGCAGGACCTGGAGGCAACACAATGCCTGATGCCTGGGTTCAGAACTTGAGGAAGGCCAGCTGGTGGGAGGAGGGGGGAAATCCAACAGGGCCTGGGGCAGAGAGGGAGATGGCCCCGGGACACCTCCCCACAGGGCAGGCTCTGGAGTTTACCTGCCAAGGAGCAGCACACTCTCCCTCAAAACATCCCTCTCCATGATAGAATGTGAGGCTGGGACTCACAATTCCAGAAGAAATGAGGGATACCCATCTTTTCGATTCCAATGGCCTCTGCAGAGTTTGGACCCAGGGATGTTGGGGTCTTGGGATCATGGAACTCTGATGCCCATGATACAAGCCCTTTCTGCCCCAGCACTCAGAGCCACTTCATACATCCCCTCTCCCCTGGCCCATCTAACCCTGTCCACATACCTGGACAAGGTCTCTACTTTCCTCCTTGTACTTCCTCTTTGTCTCTGTTTCTCTCTAACCACATCTCTCTCTACTTTTTCCTTTCACTCTCTAGGGAGTGGTGTAACATACGGTGCTAAGCTTTGTTCTTATACATGTGAATATCCAATTTTCCCAGCACCAGTTATTCAAAATACTACTCTTCTCCACTGTGTATTATTGACTCCCTTGTCAAATACTAGGTGACTGTGCATGCATGGGTTTAGTTTGGGCTCTCAGTTTCTGTTCTGTTGTCTTGTGTGTGTGCTTATGCCAGTGACATAACTGATTTCTTTGTGTTAGAATGAAGCTTGAAATCAAGAAGTGTGATGCCTCCTGTTTTGTTCTTTCTTGCGTTGGCTACTTGGGGTCTTTTTGTGGTTCCAAATACATTTTAGGATATGATTTTCTAATTGCATAAAAATTGCATCGGAGTTTTGATAGAGATTGCACTGAATCTCTAGAGGGTTTTGGGTAGTATGGACATTGTATCTATATTAATTCCTCTGAAAGTTGGACATGGGATGGCCTTTCACTGACTTGTGTGTTCTCCTGTTTCTTTCACCCAAATTGAATTTCTTCCATTCCTACACACAGGTTTTATAGTTTTCTGTAGAGAGATCTTTCACTTCCTTGGCTAAATTTATTCCTATAAATTTTATTGTTTTTGATGCTATTGTAAATGGGATTGTTTTCTTTACTTCTTCTTAGATAATTGGGTTAGTGTATAGGAAGGCTACAGAATTTGATATGGTGACTTTCTATTTTGGAACTTTACTGCATTTCTTGATTAGATATTAACAGGATCTTTTACATTAAACTTTTTACTTCATTTATTTACCTTATTTAAAAAAACATGTTATTTGGGAATAGCTGACACACTATGTTACATTAGCTTCAGATGAACAACATAGTGATTCATCAAGTGTATACATTCTGCTATGCTAACACAGGTGTAGCTATCATCTGTCACCATGCATCACTATTCTGGTACCATTCTCTATGTTCCCTATGCTATACCTTCTATCTGTGATTTATTCATTGCATAACCAGAAGCCTTCATGACCCAATCCCCTTCACATATCTAGGGCATCCTTGTCTTGTGCCTGATTTTAGTGGAAAATCTTTCACAATTTCACTATTGAGTATGATATTAGCTGTGGGCTTCACATACATGGCCTTGCTTATGTTGAGATATGTTCCTTCTACACTGAATTTTAAGGAGTTTTTAGCACAAATGGATACCAAATTTTCTCAGAACTTTTTTTCTGTGTCTATTGACATCATCACATGAGTTTTCTTTTTATTTTTTAAAATGTATTTATTTAGTTTAGTTTAAATGTATTTATGTAATTCTTTAGTATTTATTTTTTCAAGTTTTTATTTAAATTCCAGTTGGTTAACATACAGTGTAATGTTAGTTTCAAGTATAGAATGTAGTCATCCATCACTTACCTACAACACCCAGTGATCCTCACTACTAGTGCCCTCCTTAGCCCATCACCCATTTAACCCATCCCCCTGCCTACCTCCCTTCTAGTAACCCTCCGTTTGCTGTTTATAGTCAAGAATCTTGTTTCTGGTTGTTTTTTCTTTCATTCAATTATGTGAGGGGTCACATTGATTGATTTGCATTTCTGAAACATCCTTCCTTTGCAGGGAAAAAACCCTTCATCACGGTCAATGATCCTTTTAATGTGATACTGAATTTGGTTTGCCTGTACATTATTGGAAATTATTCATCTACATTCATCACGGGGATACTTGCCTATAGATTTCTGTTCAGGTAGTATCCTTTTCTGGATTCCTACCAGGGTAATTCCAGTATCATGAAATGAGTTTGGTGGTGTTCATTCCTTTTGAATCAGTGAGACGACTGCTGTTAGTTCTTCTACAAACGTTTGGTCAAATTCACCAGTGAATCCACCTGGTCCTGGGCTTTTCTTCCCTGGAAGAACTTCGATTACTGATTCAATTTACTTGCATTGGTTATCTTCTTGTATTGATACAGTCTTCCTTTAATGGGTCTGTGCAAACCTTCTATTTCTTCCTGGTACAGTCTTGGTAGGTTGTGTGTCCATTTCTACTAAGTAGGCAGTTTGCTGGCATCTAATGTGGCCATAGTCGCCTCTTTGTCTCCTTTATGTTTCTTTGGTATAAGGCGTATGTCTTCTCTTTTATTTATAATTCTTTTGAACTGGGTACTCTCTCTGTCTTAGCGTAGTCTATGTATAGTCTTGACAATTTTGTTTCACTCTTCTGAAAACCCCTGTTGGTCTTCTTCATATTTTCTATTGACTTCATGGTCTCAGTTTCACTGGTTTGCACTCTCATATGGATTACTTTCTCCCTTTTGAGAACATTGGACATAGATTGTTGTTTTTTTCTATTCTTTGAAGTTAAAGATAAGTTGTTCATTTGAGTCCCGAATCTATCCTCCACGCATGCAAACCCAGTGGCTCATCAGAGAACCTTCAATAGGTCTTTTCTGTCCTATTTCTCATTCTCAGAACTCTGAGAAATTAGAATCAGAAAATTTATTTGAAGATATAATAGATGAAAACTTCCCTAATGTGGGGAAGGAGACAGATCCAGAAGCAGGAGCACAAAGAACCCCCAATATATTCAACAGAAGCAGATCCACACCAAGTCATATAGTAATTAAAATGCAAAATGTCGTGATAAAGAAAAATTTTCACAGCAGGAAAACAAAAGATGACATTTACCTACAAGGGAAACCCCATAAGGTTATCACTGGATGTTTTTCAGAAGAAACTTTGAAACTATAAGTGACCAGTATGGTATGGTAAAGGTGCTGAATGGAAAACATCTGCAGCCAAAGAGAGTCTATCCAGCAAACTATCATTGAAATGGGAGGAGAGATCAAGAGGTTCCCAAATAAATACTCAGCGAGCTCACAACCAACAAACAACCCCAGCAAGAAATGTTAAAGGGGACTCTTTAAGTGGAAAAGAAACACCTAAAGTGACAATATTAAAGTGCAAAACGCAAAAGCAATAAAAATGAGTATATCTGTAAAACATCAGTCAAGGTACTCACGATATGAAAGGTTTTGAAATAGGAACACTACATAGCTATAACACAGGGAGGAGAGGAGTAAAGAACTGGTTCAAACTTAAGCAACTATCAACTTAATATAGACTTCTATATGCAGAAGTGGTTAGGTACAAACTTCATAATAACCACAAAACAAACACCACTAATACATATGCAGCATATAAAGACAAACAATTTCAACTGTGAAATTGTGATGAAACCCAGCAAACCAAGAAAAGAGAAAGAGAAGAAAGGATCAGAAACATTCAGAAACAACCAACATCAAGTAATAATAGGACAAGTACATGTCTATCAATTACTTTGAATGGTAACAGAATAAATGCTCACACCAAAGGCACTGGGTGACAGATAGGGGCAACTAGATGGCTCAATCGCTTGAAATTTTGACTCTTGATTTTGGCTTAGGCTCTGATCCCAGGATCATGGGATTGAGCCCCAATTGAGCTCTGCACTGAGCATGGAACTTGGTGAGGATTCATTCTTATTCTCATTCTCTCTCTCCCTCTTTCTCTCTTTGTCTCTCTCTTCCCCCATTCCCCCCACCCCACCCTCCCATGCCTGTGCTCTCTCTCTTCATAATAAAAGGCACTGGGTGATAGAATGAATACAATATAGGACCCATCTATTTCCTACCTACAAAAGACTAGTTATACAACTAAAGTATCAAAAGAAAACTGCAGTAGCCATACCTATATGAGACAAAATAGATTGAAAAATAAAACTGTAACAAGAGACAAAGAAGGACACTATACTAATAAAAGGTACCATCCAACAAAAAGATAGAACAATTGTAAACATATATGCGCTCCACCTGAGAGCATCCAAATACACAAAAC
>NC_064808.1:110998208-111050086 GCF_023721935.1 Panthera uncia | reverse complement strand
CAGGGGCTTAGAGGCAGAACTTTGAGCCACGAGGGCTATGATTCCATGTGTGGACACTGGCTTTGTCATTCCTTCTCATTCTGTAGTTCTTCACATACACAATAAACAGCCTCTGTGGTGGAGGGGATGAAGGGTGGAGTGTGATCCTGGACATAGTTGACTTCCTATCTGGAATATGCTACTTTGTTAATTTAGTATTCAGCCTATAAATCTTCTAGGAAAAGGACGCTTGCTGTTTCTATGTTTCCAGACACGTGGGGACATTAGTTTACCCCAATCACATCCTCTTCCCACCCCAAAGCTGTAAGTGGAACCCAAAGTATGGGTAGAGATTTTGGCACTGATGCTGCCCTCTTGGAACCTGGTGGTGGGGAAGCTAGCAGGATATGAGCACTGCTGCTTTGGGTTTCCGCTTTTTGCTGGTGTTGGTGCTCGGTTCTGTCCTATGAACATACCTCTCATTTCTTTTCCGCAGGCTATTTTGTATGCAAGAGTCCTGGTCCTTTCCCAGGATTGCCTTGCAGGCTGTACCCTGTGGACCACCCTTCACCTCCAGTCATGGGCTATAGGCCACATCCCCCTCCTCCACCTACTCTATTTGTTAAGATGACCTGAACTGGATGAGTGGCTGGTAAAGTATATTCATCTTCTTCATGATTGACTTTGTGGCAATGATGTAGAGATGGTTGTGAGTCTTGGCAATCCAACTACAAACTGCCTGAGGACACCGTAGCATATCTCAAGTTTCTCAGGACATACATACAATGGGCAGTGTCCTGTCCCTGTAATACAGTGAGCTATACGTTTCTCTTGTCAAATGAAAGAGGAGTTTTTACACAAAAGCAGACGTATCAGCAGTACTGGTGTGTATTTTGGAGACACAATGTGTTAGGTTCTGTAATGAATGAGGTGCACCCCTAAATTTTGGAGCATCAGGTGTCCTGTGTGAAAGAGGGGCATTCAAGAAGACATCCGGATGGCCAACAGGCACATGAAAAGATGCTCAACGTCGCTCCTCATCAGGGAAATACAAATAAAAACCACACTCAGATATCACCTCACGCCAGTCAGAGTGGCCAAAATGAACAAATCAGGAGACTATAGATGCTGGAGAGGAGGTGGAGAAACAGGAACCCTCTTGCATTGTTGGTGGGAATGCTAACTGGTGAAGCCACTCTGGGAAACAGTGTGGAGGTTCCTCAAAAAGTTGAAAATAGACCTACCCTATGACCCAGCAATAGCACTGCTAGGAATTTACCCAAGGGATACAGGAGTACTGATGCATAGGGACACTTGTACCCCAATGTTTATAGCAGTACTCTCAACAATAGCCAAATTATGGAAAGAGACTAAATGTCCATCAACTGATGAATGGATAAAGAAATTGTGGTTTATATACGCAATGGAATACTACGTGAAAATGAGAAAGAATGAAATATGGCCCTTTGTAGCAACGTGGATGGAACTGGAGAGTGTTATGCTAAGTGAAATAAGCCATACAGAGAAAGACAGACACCATATGTTTTCACTCTTAGGTGGATCCTGAGAAACTTAACAGAAACCCATGGGGGAGAGGAAGGAAAAAAAAAGAGGAGGTTAGAGTGGGAAAAAGCCAAAGCATAAGAGACTCTTAAAAACTGAGAACAAACTGAGGGTTGATGGGGGGTGGGAGGGAGGAGAGGGTGGGTGATGGGTATTGGGGAGGGCACATTTTGGGATGAGCACTGGGTGTTGTATGGAAACCAATTTGACAATAAACTTCATATATTGAAAAAATAAAAAAAAAGAGGGACATTCATTAAATGATGCAGCCCTTGTGATCACCATAATGGAAACACCAATGAAGGATCCAGTGCAAAAACGGGGGGACCTTGAATCATACAGGAATAGAAGGGAAGTTGAGCAGAGTTTGAGGAGGTGCAGAGGGGAGGGTGTTGGGGTCAGTGAAATGCAGTTGGAGGTCATTCCTGGCCCCAGACTGAGCAGGGAGTATGAGGTCCATACGGAGCTGCTATGTGGGATCGCTCTCAGTGCACAATCCAGTGTTCATCTCTAAAATGTCAGCATGTTGCCAAAGTGCACGCAGGTAATCCTCTAAAAAGATTGTTGTCTCCCTGGATTTTCCTCAAGGTTCTGGATATTTGTGGGGGAAAAAAGCTCTGGAGATATGGGGAATTTAACTTGGTCTTATGAAAATGCTGTATGCCCAAGTTCATATCCCTCAGTGAGACTAAAAGTGGAGACAGGGTCTAGATCAGCTGAGTGCCTGCATTGGCCTTCAGCCTGGGTCAACCTACAATTCAGGGCTGGCCAGATGCCACCACTGCTGGACCCCTGTCATCACCCTGACTACAGCTTTGCATCTCCTCAAACTTCTCTCATAATATTATGATGCTTTGCCTGTGTTCCTGCTGTCTCAGCCTTAATACCAGTTCTCAGTGGGACCTACACAGAGCCTCAGCTGTGTTATATTTATTTCTAAGGGGTAATATTTGTTTCTAAGAACAAGAGAAAAAGAAGACATTCAGTGCAGAAAGCATCTGCAAAATCTCTGGGAAGTGTCCTCTCACGCTTCTCACAGTTTCAATTAAGATATCTCCACACAATGATCCTCCAAAATAGATGGTCTCGGGAGTTCACTAAACTAAGACTGTTAACAACTCATCCCAGGGAGTGGGAATCACTGTTTTAAAAAATAAGACAATGTCCCTCGTTTTTCTATTAGAATTCGGGCCCTGTCACACAATGAAAGAAAAGATAATTATGAGAATGTGTACATTCAGAGACCTAGATCTGAAGACAATCATTTTTTTTTTAATTTTTTTTCAACGTTTTTTATTTATTTTTGGGACAGAGAGAGACAGAGCATGAACGGGGGAGGGGCAGAGAGAGAGGGAGACACAGAATCGGAAACAGGCTCCAGACCCCGAGCCATCAGCCCAGAGCCTGACGCGGGGCTCGAACTCACGGACCGCGAGATCGTGACCTGGCTGAAGTCGGACGCTTAACCGACTGCGCCACCCAGGTGCCCCAAGACAATCATTTTCTATTACACATAATCTCACAGATGCAGCCACACACTAAAGTGTTCATCTGAGGCCACAGATAAACTACAGAAGACAGAATGCATGTAGGAAAACATAAGATCACAGGGAAATAAACCAAAATCTCTTTGCCTTATAGGACAACTCTTTTGAAATTTGAAGAGGACTGTGCACGGTGACAGACAATCGTGTTTGTATATACATTTTAAGAAGGTGTCAGATCTACCTGAATGCTTTCCCTGCCCATCATGTCCCCTCCACTTTGTCCTTCCTACTGTCCCATAATCTACCTTTCATCGTTTTGTCTCTGTGTCAGCGTCTGCTTCTAGGGCCATCTACTCTCGCTCCCCACTGAGTGCACACAGTGGGGTTCCTGTACACACAGGTAACAAAGTGCCAGAAATGGTGGTGATGGAGGATAGAAGCAAGATCCCCCTTTGTGCAGGGGAGCCTGAGGGAGTTTTCCGGGGTGATGGGAACTTCCTATATCTAGATTGATGGGGTGCTTATGCTCAATTATTCTGGAAATATTCCCTGACTCCATTGTGCCTTGGGGTCAGATAGACAGGTATCTGTCCTTAGGAAATGGCCGAGTTCTAATGGTGGAGAAGGATGAGGGACCAGCAGTGACTGTGGAGAGGAGTGAGGGTCAGACCCATGCCCCTCATGCCAGGTCTCCACAGACAGCACCACATGTAGGAGGACCCTGAGGAGCAGAGATTTCTTGATCAGACCCATGAACTACATAATCCTCCTGTAGTTTCCTCACTGAGCGATGGCTAGAGCAGAGGCCAGCAGCTGGAGGACACCCTGATCATGGCTGGAGTGGAGCAGTGGGCCTGGGGGATTAAGTCAGGGAAAGGGACAGGCAGAAGGTAGTGACAGGGAGTTTGAGAGAAAAACGGAAGAGAAGAGAAGGGACCCTTCTCTGCTGACTTCACCTACATTTCTGTGTGACCAAAACGAGACCCTTGTCTCCCAGGGAACGGAAGAGGGCTGGCAAAAAGACAGAGTGACATACTCAGCTCAAATGCCCAGGGTATCTGCCTTGCTCTTGGACACCTAACACAGGAAGCACGTGCTTTCTGTCATGATTGGAACTGCAGCTCATACCATTTAGTGAAAATCAATCCAATTATGAATCCCTCAGCATTAAAGTACTCAACAAAATTAAGTGAACAGACTGAAAGATACAACACAGGATAAAGTCCAAAGGTAGACTGACTGCAATACTTATGGAATACAGTCTATCAGAAAAGGAGGTAGGTTCCCTAGTGCAGGCATTCAGACACGTGGGCAATATCTGAAAATGTAAAAAAAAAAAGTAGTCCTTACTTCAAAAGCGACGTTAGCGCTAGACACAAAGGGATCATGATTTAAGGTTTAGAGAGCAACCATAGGACTTCATGGTGCTGTATCCATGAGATCAAGTCTCATCAAATTATACCCTTTAATTTGAGGCTCTTTGTTATATGTAAATTATACCTCATTAAAGAGAGTTTCAAAGCACAAAATACTAGAAGCAAATGTGGGAACGTTCCTTTCTAATCCTGAAGTGCACGGGTGATATGAGTCTGCCACTGTCTCAAAAATCCAGAATAATAAGACATTTAAAAAATTAATAATAGCAGAGTAAGCAGACCCTGAGCTCACCATGTCCCATGTTTTCAACTACATAACTTCCACATCCAAGTCCATGAACCAGAGAGGGATCCAAGACTGGCACAACAAATTCCACACCTAAATAGAAGCTGCATCAGGAAGGTTAGGAAGGTCAGAAAGGTGGAGGTTGGATGTCTGCAGAAGGAGCAGAGAAAGTGAGCCCTCACACCAGGGAGCTGACCCAGGGAAGACTAATCTCCATAACATTTGGCATTAAAACCCAGGGGAGCTGAATTCCCTTGAGTTTAGATCCTGGCATTTTGGAGGTCAGCTGACCCAGCACTGGGTGATCCAGAAGGATGAGTGATAGCCAGGTCCCTGCCTGTGTAGAGAGGCAACGTAAACATGGCATTTTACACAGTGCCCAGGCCACAGGAGACGTATGTATTCATGCTGATTCTTGATTCTTGGCTCAGCTGGCCGGCCTGGGTCCCACTGACCCCACTGAGAGCAAGCACAGCCCACAACAGGCACGCAATCATTGCAGACCCCTGCACTGAAAGGAAAAGTAACCCAGACAGAACAGCAGGGAGTGAGCAATACCCATACAATATCCTCCTGAAGGTCCAGGTCCTATAAATGGAGACGTGCACTGCTGAGGGCTCCAGGACCTCTTCTTCATAACGGCATTAATTTCAAGATCAGAAGGCACAGCTGACTTTCTTAACACAGAGAAATAGAGCCAGAGCGACAAACAAAATGGACACACAGAGATGTTTATCTACAATGAAAGACCTAGTCAAAGCCACAGCCAGAGATCTAAGCCAAAGAGATATAAATAACATACCTGATACAGAATTTAAAGCAATGATCATAAGGATACTCACTGGAGTTGCGAAATGAGTAGAAGAGTGAGATCCCTGACAGAGATAAGATATAACACATTTAGACACTGAGGACACAATAAAGGAGAAACATGCTTGCTGGAATGAACAGGGGATGGAAGAAGGAGCCGAACAAACTAGTGACTTCGAAGACTGAGTAATGGAAATTAATCACACTGAACCAAAGAGAGAGAAAAGAATTCTGCAACGTGAGGTGGGACTAAGGGAACTCAGTGACTACAGGAAAGATAATAGTATTCATATTGTAGGAGTCCCAGAAGGAAGAGAAAATGGGGAAGAAAATTTATTTGAGGAAACAATAGCTGAAAACTTCCCTAATTGGGGGAGGAAAACAAACATCCACATCCAGGAGACTAGAGAACTCCCATCAAAATCAGGCCAACACACAAACCTATTGTAAAGAAACTTACAAATTAGGGTGAGAATAAAGAAAAAACTCGTAAAAGCAGCAAAACAGTCCTTAACTTAGAAGGGAAGACCCATAAGGCTAGCTACATATTTCTGAACAGAAACTTGGCAAGCCAGAAGTGAGTGACATCACATATTCAAAGTGCTGAATGGAAAAATCAGCAGCCAAGAATATTCTATTCAGCAAGGCTATCTTTCAGGATGAAGGAGACACAGACTTCCCCAAACAAAAACTAAAGGAGTTTGTAAAACTAAACCAGCCCTGCAAGAAATATTAAGAGGGATTCTTTGAGTGGGAATGAAAGACCAACAGTGACAGTATAGAGGTAGAAGACACAATTCAAGTAAAAAATGAACATTTCTGGAAAAAAATCAGTTAAAGTACTCAGAGAAATGGATTTGAAATATAATAACATCTACCAAAAACCTAGGGAGGAGAAAGTAATGGGTTCAAAGGTAAATGACCATCAACTTAATACAAACTGCTAAATGCAGAAGAGGTTATATAAACACTTAACAGTAGCCATATCCTAAAACCAGTCATAAATATGCTAAGAATAGAGATAAAGAAATCAAAATATATCACTAAAGAAAATAAGCAATACATGAAAGAAAGGCAAGAAAGGATCAGAGAAAATCATTAGAAACCACAACAAAACAGGCAACAAAATGGCAATGCATATATACATATCAATAAATTTTGAAGGGAAATGGAGTGAATGCTCCAATCTACAGAGGTAGGGTGTAAGAATGGATGAAAAAACAAAACAGATTCAGATGCCTACAAGTGACCCACTTTACACCTCAAGAATGATAGTGAGGATAGAGAAACATCACACAAATGAATGTCAAAAGAAAGCTGGGGTGGCAATACTTGTATCAGAAAAAATACACTCAAAAAAGTACATTACAAGAGACAGAGGAGGACAGTATATAACAGTAAACGGTACAATCCAAAAAGAAGATATAACAACTGTAAATATATCCCACAATTAAGTGGGATTTATTCCCAAGCTACAAAGGTGGTTCAATATTCGCAAATCAATCAATGTGATACAATACATCAACAGGAGAAAGGATAAGAACCAGATGATCGGGGCATCTGGGTGGCTCATCCTTTAACAGTCTGAAATCAGCTCAGGTCATGACTTCATGATTCCTGAGTTCAAGTCCCGTGTCAGACTCAGTGCTGAAAGCTCAGATCCAAGAGCCTCCTTCGAATTCTATATCTCCCTCTCTCTCTGCCCCTCCCCTGCTCACGCTCTGTCTCTCTCAAAATTAATAAACATTAAAAGGAAAGAAGCATACAGTCATTTCAATACATGCGGAAAGGAACATTTGACAAAGTACAACATCCGTTCATGCATGTAACCCCCTAAAGTAGGTTTACAGGAAACATACATTAACGTCATAAAGGTGATCTATGAAAACCCTGCAGTTATAATCAACCTTAATGGGGAAAATCTGAGAGCTTTTCCTGTAAGGTCAGGAAGAAGACAAGGATGTTTACTCTTACCACTTTTAGTACACAAATTACTGGAAGTCCTAGCCACAGCCAGCAGACAAACGAAACGAAACGATTTGCAGATTACATGACACTATATATAGAAAACCCTAAAGAGTCCACCCAATAACTGCTAGAACTGATAAATGAATTCAGCAATGTCACAGGATACAACATCATTGTACAGAAATCTGTTGCATTTGTAGACAATACAGAAGCAGTAGAAATTGAAATTAAGAAAACTGTCCCATTTACAGTCGTACACCAAAAATAAGATATCTATGAATAAATCTAACCAAAGTGGTGAGCGACCTATACTCTGAAAAGTATAAAACAGTGATGAAAGAAATTCAAGATGACACAAAGAAATGGAAGGACATTCCGTACTCACGGATCAGAAGCACAAATATAGTGAAAATGTCTATACTTCCCAAAGCAATTGACACAATTAGTGCAATTTCCATCAAAATACCAACAGCAGTTTTCACAGAACGAGAACAGTCCTAAAATTTGTATGGAACAAAAAAAGACCCCAATCTTCAGAGTAAACAATCTTTATGTGAAGTGATAATTATGGATGGCACTATGCCTCCGGATCTTCTGCTCCAAAACACAGTAACTCTGGCTTAAGCATTTGAACAAACGTTAGACATATCCCAACCAAGGATCATTCTACAAAATACATTCTACAAACGTACCCTCAAAACTTTGCACCTTATGAAAAATATGGAAAAATCTAAAAATTGTCATGGCCAAGTGGAGCCTGAGGAGACAGGATGACTGTAATGTGCCAGGTGGGATGAGTCTGGGCTAGGAGAGGTTAAAACCGAAGCAATCTGAATACAAATATAAACTTTACTTCATACTACCATATCTCTTTGATATATTGATTGTGATCATGTACCAACCATTATGACATCAATAGTGAGAAAACAGGGCGCCTGGGTGGCGCAGTCGGTTAAGCGTCCGACTTCAGCCAGGTCACGATCTCGCGGTCCGTGAGTTCGAGCCCCGCGTCAGGCTCTGGGCTGATGGCTCGGAGCCTGGAGCCTGTTTCCGACTCTGTGTCTCCCTCTCTCTCTGCCCCTCCCCCGTTCATGCTCTGTCTCTCTCTGTCCCAAAAATAAATAAAAAACGTTGGAAAAAAAAAATTTAAAAAAAAAAATAGTGAGAAAACAGCCTGATGTATGTGGATACTCAGTATTATCTTCCCAATTATTTTTTTTTTGGTAACTAGAAACCCATCATGAAAGAAAAGATTATTAGTAATCATGGTTTTTCAACACATAAGATTATATAACTAGTTCCAGTATTAGTTACTAGTGATGGCCATGTACCTATTCTTGTTGTTCTTACTATTGTTTAATTTAAATAATAGCATTCATAGTACAGAAAACTGAATGCATGATAAACACTTCATAGAAACATCTACTTTACATATTTTAAGATAATAGCGTATGCATATACCACTCTATTATGTGGTATGTAAATTAAGTATTTTTCTGATCTTGAACGAGCATGTCATTGAATGGCTTTCCATAAAGGTGGTTATGCTAGATAATGAATGATACTCAGATTTTACAGGATGTACGTCACATCATGCCTGAACATTGTCAAAAATAAAAACATACACGCGGCCAGATGAAGCATTGTGACTGGCTCACTTATTGTAAAGAATCCTTGCTTTAATATTTTCACGCATATCTTTAGCAGGAATACAAGAGAATCAAATATTTCCAAATCAAAGAGATATTCAAAGACTGGAAGAACGATAGGGAGTTCAAGGGGTTTCAGAAGGATAAGATGTGACCATGAAGGGGGAGTCACAGGCAAGCAGCTTTCTCTGGGCCCATTTGACATGTTTGCATGAGGATATGTGACTTGCCAAAGGGTAAGTCCCAGAAGTACAAGAGGGAAAGACAACACTTTAGCGCGGGGTGACTTCGAAAGGGTGCTTCTGTGCCTAAGTGATGGGTCAGCAACCTGGCTGGGGGTCCCTGCGTCAAAGACTTCAAAAGGCCAGCAGTAACCTAGACTCACAAAGATCTTAGTAACATAGATCAAAGTAACTTAGAGCTACAAAGATCTTAGAGCCACAAAGTCGATCTTCACCTATGATTAGGAAATGGTCACAGTTTCACAGGATATGATCTTTGGGCCGACAGTAGATGGCTAAAATATTAGTTAGGGCTATACATTTAATTGAAAAAATGTATGTGTAAAAATGTGGGTTTGGAATGTTAAGAAAAATCACAGGCCCATCATGGAGTTACTTACTTTAAGGCCACATGTCACTAAACCTAATTTCATTCATGCAGGAATGTAACCTTTAACCAGTCAGCAAAGAATTTCCTAGTCTGTGCTGGAAATTTAACTGATAGATCCCTGCCATTCCCCTCAGAGAGGCAGTCTTGCCTAAATAAGGTATTCCATGCCACTTTTTTTTTAAGTTTATTCAAGTTAGAGAGAGACAAAAAGAGCACATGCAAGAGAGGGGCAAGACAACAGGGAAAGAGATTACCGCAACCAAGAGGTCATGATCTGAGCCAGGATCAAGAGTCAGACACTTAAGCAAGCCATCCAGGCACCCCAAGAATGTGGAGTTTCAAAGGTTAGCAGTCTTGGATGGGATACAGCCATGATGGAACTGGCCTACTCCTGACGAGAAGGCAGCCAACAACGTGCAGGCAGATGGCATGGAAACTGATCTGTACAATGCCTGGTGCACACACTGGGGAGATTACACACTCATCGTGGAGAGCATCCCTGAGAATCAGTGTTCACAATGAGGGGACAAAGAGCTAGGACAGAGGAGCTGCGTGGAACCATTTCCCTGCTCTGTACACCACCCCCCGCCCCCGCCAAAACAAAACAAAACAAAACAAAACAAAAACACAGAGCCATCTGCTGGAAACAAGGCAATCCCCACACTGGGCGCCTAAGCTCCTTACACCAAACCCCAACTTCCTGTGTTCTGGCGAGACTGGCCTTCTAGGTCATTGAAGCTTGCCTCAGTCCCAATGGAGCTGGCCCATTCCCCAGAACACCAGTGGAAGCCTATGACCAGACAACCTCTCTTGACCAGACAGTTCTGCAGGGCTTCACTTCTAGTGGCAATCGTTTCAAGTCTCATTTAACAAGAAGATCGGAGCAGACTTAGATAAGTCTCACCACATTCTGGCCAAGGACCATACATTGCTCATACAACTGGCTTGAAGGATAGAGCAGTCAGAACACAAAACAATGCATGCAACACACACCAAAGGCAATCCCTGATGTGCCAGGCCCTGGACACTAGATGATCTCCTCTTCATAAAGCCCTTCATCCCAGAGGCAGGTAACATAATGAGATTTGGTAACAGAGAAGGCATATACTCAACCAAAATGCCAAGACAAGAGGAATGCATCCCAAATGAAAGAACAAGATAAGGTGATGGCCAGAGAAATGGAAGGAACACTTCCAAACTCATTCTATGAGGCCCGCATGGCCTTGGTCCAAACTGGACAAAGACCCCACCAGAAAGGAAAACACAGGCCAAGTACCTGATGACCCTGGATGCAAAAATTCTCAACAAAAAGTAGCAAACCGGATCCAACAATACATAAAAAGGATCATTCATCACAATGAGGTGGATTTTATTCCTGGGATGCACAACCAATTCAATATCTGCAAATCAACTGATGCGATACATCACATTGATAAAAGAAAGGATAACAACCACATGATCCTCTCAATAGATGCAGAATAAACGTTTGACAAAATGCAGCAACATCCTTTCTTCCTGAAAAAAAAAAAACTCATGAAAGGAGGGATAGAAGTATCGTGCCTCAACATGAGAATATCTAGATACAAAAGTCCCACAGCTAATATCATCTTCAATGGCAAAAAAACGGAGAGCTTTCCCCCTAAGGTCAGGAACACGACAGGGATGTCCACTCTCAGCACTGTTATTCACCATACTGTTAGAAGTCCAAGCCTCAGCAATCAGACATCAAAAAGAATACAAGGTGTCCAAGTTGGCAAGGATGAGTCAATCTTTCCCTGCTCACAGACACGATACTCTCCGTGGAAAATCCAAACAACCCCACCCAAAAACTTCCAGGATTGATACAGGAATTCAGGAAAGTATCAGAATATAAAATCAATATGCAGAAGTTGATTGCATTTCTATACACCAGTAATGAATCAACAGAAAGAGAAATCAAGAAATTGATGTCTTTACAACTGCACTGAAAACCATAAAATACCCAGGGATAAACCCAACCAAAGAGGGAAAAGATCAGTACAGTTAAACATTAGAGGGTCTCCTGGGTGGCTCAGTCGGTTAAGTGCCGACTTCGGTTGTGGACATGATCCTGCATTTGTGGGATTGAGTCCCTCGACGGGCTCTGCGCTGACAGCTCAGAGTCTGGAGCTTGCCTCAGAGTCTGTGTCTCCCTGTCTCTCTCTCTCAGCCCCTCCCCTTCTCATGCACTCTCGCTTGCACTCTCTCTCTCTCTCTCTCAAAAACAAGTAAACATTAAAAAAATTAAAAGAACAAACCATACAACGTCTATAAAAGAAGTTGAGGAAGACATAAAGAAATGAAAAAAACATCCCATACACATGGATTAGAAGAACAAATATTGTTAAAATGCCAATACTACCCAAAGCAATCGACAAATTCAATGCAATTCCTATCAAAATAACACCAGTATTTTTCACAGAGCTAGAAACAACAATCCTAAAATTGTATGGAACCAGAAAAGACCCCAAAGGGCCAAAGTAATGTTGAAAAAGAAAAACAAAGATGGAGACATTACAATTCTGGACTTTATGGTGCATTAGAAAGCCCGAATCATCAAGACAGTATGGTATGGGCACAAAAACGGACACATAGAGCAAAGGACCAGAATAGGGAACCCAGAAATGGACCCTCAAACATATGGCTGAGTAATATTTCACAAAGCAGGAAAGAATATCCAAAGGAAAAAGAAGAGACTCTTCAGCAAATGGTACTGGGAAAATTGGACAGTGAGAAGTATGAACCTGGACTATGTTCTTAAACTACTCTCTCTCTCTCTCTCTCTCTCTCTCACACACACACACACACACACACACACACACACACACACACACATCTCAAAATGGATGAAAGATCTAAATGTAAGACAGGAAACCATCAAAATCCTAGAGGAGAAAACAGGCAACCTACCTCTTTGATCCTGGCCACAGGATCAACTTCTTGCTTGTCATGTCTCCAGAAGCAAGGTCAATAAAAACCAAAATAAACTATTTGGACCTCAAGATAAAAAGCTTCTACAGAGCAGAGGACACAATCAGCAAATCTAAAAGGCAACTGAATGGAATGGGAGAAGATATTTGCAGGTGACATATCAGATAAAGGGTTAGTATCCAAAATCTATCAAGAACTTAATCACACCCAACACCCAAAAACCATATAATCCAGTGAAGAAATGGGCAAAAGACATGAGGAGACACTTTAACAAACATGATATCCAGATTTGTCACACGTGAAAAGATGCTCAACCTCATTCCTCATAAGTGAAATACACATCAAAACCACAATAAGATATCCCCTCACGCCTATCAGAATGGCTAAAATTAACATCTCAGGAAACGACAGATGTTGGCAAGAATGCATAGGGAAGGCTTTTGCAATGCTGGTGGAAATGCAAAATGGTGTAGCCACTCTGGAAAATAGTATGGAGATTCATTACAAAAACCAAAAATAGAACTGCACTAGGACCCAGCAATTGCACTACTAGGTATTTACACAAAGGATATACTAACGCTGACTCGAAGTAGCACATGCACTCCAATGTTTATAGCAGCATTATCAACAATAGCTACATTATGCAAAGAGGCCAATTGACCATTGACAGATGAATGGATAAAGAAGATGTGGTATATTCATACAATGGAATATTACTCGGCGATCAAAAGGAGTGAAATCTTGCTATTTGCAACAACGTGGAGTGAACTGGACTTTATTATGATAAGCAAAATATGTCAGAGAAAGACACACATCATATTAAATTCCACAGATGAGAGAATTCATAACACTGAAGAATGTAGTGAAAGGAAAGGAAAAATAAGATACAAACAGAGATGGAGTCAAACGATAAGACACCATTAAATATAGGGAAGAAGCTCAGAGTTCCTGGTAGGGTTACTGAATAGGGGTATGGGCTAAATGGGTGATGGGCATTAGTGACAGCACTTGGGATGAGTACTGGATATATTTTGTAATTGATGGATCACTAAATTCTAATCCTGAAACTGTGTTCCACTATAAGGTAACTAACTTGAGCTTAAATTTTAAAAAAGAAGAAATATTAAAACTAAGTAGAGAAATATACTACCAGTCAAAAGAAAAGAATATTTAAATCGGGGTGTTTGAGTGGGAATGAAAGACCAAAATTGTTACAGACAAGAAAGGATCAGAGAAAACAAGATATAATGGCAAAACAACTAGTAGGGCACTAAATATATACCTATCAATAATTACTCTGAATGTAAATCGACTAAATGGTCCAATCAAAAGACCTTGGATAGGGAGTCAGAATGGACAAAAAAAAAAAAAAAAAAAAAAAAAAAGAAAGAAAAAAAGAAAGAAAAAAGAAAAAGAAAAGAAACAATCAAACAAACAAAAAAAACCACCCAAGGCCTATCTAGGTGCTGTCTACAAAGCCTTATTTGGACTTAAGTCACCTGCAGATTTAAATTGAGGGAATGAAAAAACATTTATCATGCCAATAATATCAAAAGAAACCCATTAGCAATACTTATATCGGACAAAAAAACTTTAACCCGAGACTGTAGTTTGGTACCCTTTAGGTCAATACCAAGTAGTAAAATTGCATGCACCCAATATGTATAGCAGCTTTATCAACAGTAGCCAAATTATGGAGAAAGCCCAAGTATCCATCAACTGATGAAGGTATAAAGAAGTTGTGGGGCCTGTGCATGTGTGTGTCTGTGTATTCATGTATATGCATGTGTGTATATGTATGTATGTACATATATACATATGTTCATACATACATACATATACGTATGTATATATACATACGTACGTGCATACATACATACATACGTATATACAATCAAATATGTCTCAGCTTCAAAAAGAATGAAATCCTGCCATTTGCAACGATGTGGATGGAGCTAGAATGTGTTATGCTAAGTGAAATGTGCCAATCAGAGAAACACAAATATATGATTTCACTCACGTGGAATTGAAGATACAAAACAGATGAAAACATGGGAAGAGGGCAGGAAAAGAGAAGAGTGGTAACAAACCACATCTGTCTCTTAATGATAAAGAAAATAAGTGAAGGTTCATGGAGGGTGATGGGTCAGCTCTGGGCTATATGGGGGACCTGTATTAAGAAGAGCACTTGTGATGAGCACTGGGTGTTGTATGTAAGGGATGAATCAGTGAACACTACTCCCAAATCCGAGAATGCACTGTATGTCAACTAAGACTTAAATTTAAAAAATAAATAAAGCTGTAACAAGAGATGAAGATGAACCCTATCTCATACTAAAGGGCACAACCAAACAAGAAGATCCAATGATTGTACATTTTGATGCCCCTAACATGCAACCACCAAGTATATATTTAACAACAACCATAAAAGAACTCATTTATAATAATGTAACGATAGTAGAGGACTTTATCACATCACTCACATCGATGGACAGAACCTGTAAACAGAAAATCAACAAGGAAACAATGGCTTTGAATGACACACTGGACCAGATGGGTTTAACAGATATATTCAGAACACTCCATACTAAAATGACAGAGTACACATTCTTTTCAAGTGCAAATGGGGCATTCTCCAGAATTGATCACATTCTAGGTCACAAATCAGACCTCAACAGGTACCCAAAGACAGATATCAGACCAAGCATTTTTTCTGACCACAAAGCTAGGAATCTCGAAGTTAACCATGCACGCGCGCACGCGCGCGCACACACACACACACACGCACACGCACACACAGGGGGAAAGGCCACAAATAAAGGGAGGTTAAATAACATGCTACCAAATGAATGGGTCAAACAGGAAATCAATGAGAAAATACACTGAAACAAATGAAAATGAAAATACACTCGAAAAAATATTTGGAATGTGGCAGAAGCAGTCTATGATGGAAGTATACAGCAGTACAAGCCTACCATTAAAAGCAAGAAAAATACCAAACAATCCTAACTTATAACTAAAAGAATGAGAAGAACAGCCAAAGGAAGGAAATAATAGAGATTAAGGCAGAAATAAGGGATATAGAAACCAAAAAGACACTAGACCAGGGGCGCCTGGGTGGCTTGGTCGGTTAAACGTCTGACTTCGGCTCAGGTCATGATCTCACGCTCCATGAGTTCGAGCCCCGCGTCGGGCTCTGTGCTGACAGCTCAGGGCCTGGAGCCTGTTTCGGATTCTGTGTCTCCCTCTCTCTCTGCTCCTCCCCTGTTCATGCTCTGTCTCTCTCTGTCTCAAAAAAATAAATAAACGTTAGAAAAAAAAAAAAAGACACTAGACCAAATCAATGAAACCAGGGGCTGGTTCTTTGAGAACAGTAATCAACATGAAGACCTCTTAGGCATACTTTTCACAAAGAAGAAGGAAAGGACTCAAGTAAATAAAATCTCAAATAACACAGAAGAAATAACAGTCAACACCACAAAAATACAATTAGAAGATAATATTATGAAAAACTATATGCAACAAATTGGACACTCTGAGAAAAATGGACAAATACCTAGAAACACACAAACTACCAAAACTGAAACGGGAAGATATAAAAAATCTGAAAACAGAAAGAAATCAAATCAGTAATAAAATGAATTTCCCCCCAACACAAGAGTTCAGTGCCAGATGGCTTCACTAATGAATTCTACCATCCATTTAAGGAAGAGATAATATGTATTTTTCTTGAATTATTACAAAAAATAAAAAAAGAAGGAAAACTTACAAATTCATCTTATGAGACCACCATTACCCTGATACCAAAACCAGATAAAGCCTCCACTAAAACCTAAAACTGCCGGGGCGCCTGTGTGGCTCGGTCGGTTTAGTGTCCAACTCTTAATTTCGGATTAGGACATTATCTTGCAGCGCATGGGTTCGATGCCCACGTTGGACCCTGTGCTGACAGTGTGGAGAATGGCCAGGATTCTCTCTCTCCCTGTCTCTCTGCCCCTCCCTCACTTTTATGTACAATATGTCTCTAAATAAATATTTTAAATATGTTAAAAAGTTTTTAAATAAAACTACAGACCAATACCGCGATGAGTACGTATGCATAAATTCACATCAAAATACCTTCAGAGTAAAGTCAACAATACATTAATAGAATCATTTACCATAATCAAGTGGGATATATTCCTGGGCTGCAAGCGTGGTTGCGTATTCACAGATCAATCAACATGATGCACCACAGTAATAGAAGAAAGGATAAGAACAATATGATGTTTTCAAGACATGCAGGAAACGATTCGACAAAATGTCACATCCATTCACGATAAAACCCCCTAGCAAGTAGATTGGGACTCAACCTACCTGCACATATAAAGGTCATTTATGAAAAACCCACAGCTCAGCTCATCCTCAATGGGGAAAAATTGAAAGTTTTTCCTCCAAGGTCAGGGACAAGACAGGGACATCCCTCTCACCACTGTTATTCCACAGAGTACTAGAAGTCCTAGCCACAGCAGTCAGACAACAAGAAGAAATAAGAAACATCCAAATTGGCAAGGAAGAAATAGAACTTTTGCTATTTGGAACTGACATGATGCTCTCTATAAAAAAACATGAAAGACTCCCCCCAAAATTGTTAGAATTGGTATATGAATTCAACAAATCAAAATATACAGAAATCAATGTACATAAATCTACTACATTTCTGTAGACGAATAATGAATTAACAGAAAGAGAAAACAAGGGATCATTCCCATTGACAGGTGCACCAAATACCCCAGATACCTGGAATAACCCTAACCAAAGAGGTAAAAGATCTGTACTCTAAAGGCTATGAAACACTGATGAAAGAAATGGAAGAGGACACGAAGAAAAGGAAATACATTTCATGTTCACGGATAGGAAGAACAAAATACTGTTAAAAGGTCTACACTCCACAAAACAATCTACACATATAATGAAATCCCTATCACACAAACAAAACATTTGTTACAGAACTAGAACAAATAATCCCAAAATTTGTATGGAATGACAAAGACCCCAAACAGCCAAAAGAAATTGAAGACCAAAACTAAAGCTGGAGACATCACACTTCTAGACTTTAGGGTATATTACAAAGCTGTACTGAACAGAACTGTATGGTACTGGCAAACAACAAAAACAACAACAACAAAAACTCAGACGCAGAGATCAATAGAATGGAAACCCAGAAATGAACTCACACATATATGGTCAATTAATTCTCAACAAAGCAGGAAAGGATATCCAATGGGGGAAAAAAAGACACTCTTGGGACACATGGGTGGCTGCAAAGCATGTGATTGTGGATTCAGCTCAGGTCATGATCTCAGGAGAGTGCAGAGCATGCGTGGGATTCTCTCTCTTCATTTCTCTCTGCCCCTCTTCTGCATGTTCTCTCTCTCTCTCTCTCTCTCTCTCTCTCTCTCTCTCTCTCAAAAATAAATACATAAACTTTAAAAAGTCTCCTCAACATATCGTTTTGGAAAAACTAGACAGCAACCTGCAACACAAACCAAAAACACAAACGGACCACTTTCTTACAACATACACAAAAATAAATCCAACATGAATAAAGAACTATGTGTGAAACCTGAAACCATAAAAATCCCAGAGGATACCTAACACAGGCAGTATCTTATTTGACATTGGCTGTACAAACATCTTTGTAGATATATCTCCTGAGGTAAGGGAAACACAAGCAAAAATAATGGGACTTCATAAAAATAAAAAGCTTCTGTCACAAAGGAAATAATCAACAAACCTAAAACACCTACAGAATATTTGTAAACGACATCTGATAAAGGGTTACCGTCCAAAATATATAAAGTTATATAGCACCCCCAAAATGAGAAATCCAATTAAAAATGGGCAGATGACATGAATGGACATTTTCCCAAGGAAGACATAAACATAGCCAAGAGACACATGAAAAGATGCTCAGCATTACTCATCTTCAGGGAAATACAATTCAAAAGTACAATGAGATAACATGTCACATCTGTCAGAATGACTAAAATCAATGAACGATGAAACAGCAGGTGTTGTCAAGGATGTGGGGAAAGAGAAACCCTCTTGCATTGTGGAAAGGAATGCAAACTGGTGCAGCCACTCTGGAAAACATCATGGAGATTCGTCAAAAAAAAAAAAATGGAAATAGAACTATGTTACGATGCAGCAATTTCACTACGAGGTATTTAAAGAAAGAATACAAAAATAATTCTTCAAAGGGATACATGCACCATGATGTTTACAGCAGCATTTTTTACAACAGCCAAATTATGGAAACTGATCAAGCATCCATCAACTGATGATTAAACTGAGATGTAGTATATGGTATGTAATATTATTTAGCCGTAAAAACATGAAATCTTGTCATTTTGCACGAGGTGGGTGGAGCGAGAGAATGTTATGCTGGGTGAAATAAGCCTGTCAGAGAAACACAAATAGCAGATGATTTCACTAACACATGGAAATGAAACGAAACAAAGGGGGGCGGGGAGGAGACAGTGACAAACAAACAGACTCTTAACTAGAAAACAAACTGAGGGGTTCCACAGTGAGGCGGGGGAATGGTTGAAACAGCTGCTGGGGATTAAGAAGTGCACCTGGGATGAGCACCAGGTGACGCGTGGAAGTGTTGCTCTATATTGTACACCTGAAACTAATATTACACTCCATGTTTACTAAGTGCAACTTAAAGTAAAAGATCACATAAGGTTAAGACACCTACCTACCAGGTTTTCTGTAGTTTTCAATCACTTAATTAGGTTGGAAAAATAACCATAAATTTTTTAAAAAGCATGTATGATGTGGGGGAAAGTTTGTGCCCTTACCTCGGTCTCTGGTTCCAGCAGGACTTGGAAAGTGGGTCCCAGCTCATTCTTCTAGAAGGTCCTGAGAAGAACATTCCGTGTATTCACGTCCCATTCTTCTGAATTTCTGTCAGGGTTTCTTACCGGAAACAAGCCTGAATCTGGAACAAACCATCGACTGCATCTATGAGGTGATGTCGTGGGACCCCGCAATCCACGAGACCTTTAGTAAAATAGGTCTTGTTCAAATACTGTCTGGGATGTGGAGGAATGAAACACGGGAACAGCCCACAAAATGCAAGGGCCTGTGCTGCTTAGCAACCAGCTTGCCCAGGGAAGCCACCCAGCGCCCCCTCCTCAGCACTCAGTACAACAAGGCAGCTTCTCTCTGGCGACTCAGGAGATGCCAAGTTGATGCAAAGCTCGCAAGGTCTCCCCTGGCGCAGGCGGCAGAACCCGCTGGAAACGCAGCTCTGCTCTCTGTCCTGAGACAGCGCCAGAGGCCCTGTGCCCTCTGGGAGCAACAGCAGCCCTTCCTGCTCTGAGGTGCCCTGGGTCAGAAAAGCCGATGGTGCGCCCTCTGCTGGCCATCACTGCCTAGGCAGAGGAACCCGCCCCTCCGGGTCTGTGGTGCTTGAGCTCTCTCTGCTGACTACCATGGGAATTCCTGCAATGTTGAAGGCCCTGGTCGCTCAGCTGAGGGACTGAAGGTGCTCTGGGCAACTCAGCCTGTTCTCCACATTGGGAAGGGTCTTAGTGACAGGGACTGGGACACAAAGAAATCTTTTCCTTCTCCTTTATTTTGAGTGAAGAATGAAACCAATTTTATTAACATAATGACATCATTTGTAATGTTTTAAGCAATGTCCACAGAAAAATAGACCGCCAATTTACACATGCTGAGCAAGTAATTGTGTTTACCACCAGAGTGTTTAGGTTAGATAAAGAATTGACACCTTTGAGAGAGAGAGGTAACTGCTTCCAGCTATGGAATAAATGAGTCCTAGGGATACAAGGGACAGTCAATGGAATGGAGTCAATCCTGTAATAGTACTGTTGCATGCTTTCACAGGATAGTTACACTTGTGCTGAAGTACAACATAATTTATAGACATATGGAATGACTGAAATGTATGCCTAAACCTAATACAACAAATGTGTGAAGAATATTTCAATTAAAAGTCGACATCCTTTACGCTATCTTTAATTTATCCTTTTTTTTGCCAATAAACTATCATTCCTGGGGCGCTTGGGTGGCTTAGTCAGTTAGGTGTCCGACTTCCCCTCAGGTCATGATCTTGCAGTCCATGAGATTGAGCCCTGTGTCAGGTTCCATCCTGACAGCTCAGAGCCTGGAGCTTGCCCCAGATTCGGTGTCTCCTGCTCTCTCCCCCCTTCCTCCCTCAGACTCTCTCCAAAAAAGAAAAACAGAAATATTATAAATTTAAAAAAAAATCATTCCTAATTTAGAATCTGTGAAATTCCATTTATACCAGATTCTCTAACATCACCATCTTGATGTTGAGAGCTTATCTGAATAGTCACTAATATCTTTGATGACACATATGTGGCAGGGTCAGAATGCAACTTACAGGGAGCTACGCATCTGTTATGAATTTACTGTATGTATCCTTGGCTAATATTTCCAATGAAATGTGCTTTAGGGATACAGATGTATGAAATAATGTCCATCAGTCATAGAGGTCAAATTCCTATAGGACCATTATGCCTTCAATTACTAATTGTCATCTCTTCAAAATTAAAAGAAAGTTGGGACAAGAAAATGTCTTTGAATTTGATTTAAGAGAAGACTATGGTGTTTTAAAGGGTTCACCTACCATCTGGCATCCTCAGTTTGGCAGTGGATATGAGGATACAAACCCACGATCTTGATGCACACCGCTAGTTCCAGAGGGAGAATATGGACCTTCTTATCAAATACTTTTTTATAATATCAGCAGTTCAACTCTGCCAGGTCCAGACTGCCGGAACTGGGGGCAACACAATGACTGATCTCTGGATTCAGAACATGAGGAACACCAGCTGGTTAGGAGCGCCGGGAAAATCCAACAGGGCCTGGGGCAATGAGGGAGATGAGTCCAGGTCCCCTCCCCACAGGCCAGGCTCTGGCGTTTACCTGCCAAAGAGCAGCACGCTCTCCCTCAAGACATGCCTCTCCATGACAGAACATGAGGCTGTGCCCCCACAATTCCAGGAGAAATGAGGGATACCCATCTTTTCAAATGCAATAGCCTCTGAAAAGCTTGGCCCCAGGGATGTTGGAGTCATGGAACACTGATGCCCATGATACCTGCCATTTCTACCCCAGCACTCAGAGACACTTCATACATCCCCTCTCCCCTGGCCCACCTCACCCCATCCATATTCCTGGACCAGGTCTCTACTTTCTCCTTGTACTTCCTCTTTGTCTCTGTTCTCTCTAACCACATCTCTCTCTATTTCTTCCTTTCACTCTCTAGGACTTGCCCAATTCCCCTATCACAAATTCAGTGTCTCTCTCCCTGCCTGTCTCTTTCTCCACCTCTCCCCAGGTTTCAGGATATCTGCTCTGTGCATGCAGCCCTGTCCAGGAGCGCAGAGCACTCCTGTCTCTCCCTCTCTCATGTCTTGTTTTGCCCCAGGCCCTGATCATAATGGAGGAGAATCCCCTGTACAGCAGCTGCTCATGTTGACATTTGCTAGAGCAATGCTGGCAGCATGTGGACAGCCAGACATTTACCGTTGGTGGCCCAGCCATGACCCAAAAGCTCCTGGAGGGATGGCTGCTTCCCTAAGCTGGGAGGAAAAAGGGGCTCACAGGGTTCAGTGTCCCTGGGGCAAAGTGGATTGGTTTGGCCTATGTAGAAGGAGCCATATGCTTACACCCAACTCTCCTGGGTGGTGTCGAAGGAACCTAACTCAGACCATGGAGCTCTGCCCTCCTCATCCCTCAATAAGGCAACAGGGGAAGCTTTGTGGGATATCATGTGACTCACCACAAAAGCTGCGCCATTTGCCCCCTTGGAGGCCACCTGGATTGGTGCTATTGGGGGCAGCTGGAAGGTGCACAAGGGCACAAGAGCTGAGTTAATGCAAGGCGTCCTTACTGGTCTCCTGAATCCATTCCTCACCATCGCAAGAGACCCTTTCCTGGAGACAGATACCTGCCCTCCTCATCAGCACAAACCCCATCAACTAGCACGCACGCTGCGTGCTCATGAGTATCTATCTACAGATATAACAACCGCGACCAGATCTCCCTAAAGGATGTATCCAACTCCTCAGATGGAACTATAGGTCCCTTCCAGGCATTACAACCCCAAAGAATGATCTGTCTTCTTCCACCAATCGTGTACATACTATGTGTTGGCTAACTGTGTATACAGGAACCCCAAAGTGTACACTTGATGGGGAATGAGTGTTGATTTTCCTGGAAGCAGACGCTGACACAGAAACACAACTGAGACAAGTGTATTAGGGGACATTAGGAAGGACAAAGTGGAGTGGACAGGGTGGTCAGGGAAAGCATTCAGACCAAGGGACAGATTAGACACCGTCTCTAAATATATAATAACCACAGCTGGTTTGTAATGGTTCATCGTCCTCTTCAAATTTCAAACGGATTGTCCTCTACGTCAAAGTGATTTTGAGTCATTGCAAAGGGATCTTCTGTTCTCTTGTATGCATTTTGTCTTCTACAATACATCTGTGGCCTTGGATGAGCACATATTTGTGTGGCTGCATTTGTGTGTCTACCTCAGATCTTAGGTGTAGATGCCTGAATATACACATTCTCATACTTATATTTTCCTTCTTTGTAAAGCAGGACCTGAATTTTAATAGAAAAAACACACGGGTCTTTGTTGTATCTTTTGAAACAGGAATTGCCAATCTCCCAGCCTCAGGCATTATATCCTTAGTTTCATGAAACTGAATGAACATCTGTTGATTATCCTCTGTGTGCAGATACATTCATTTCCACCCTGAGAAGGGTGAATGCCCACTCATCCCATACATTTTACAAATTCCTTATGTGCTTAACCACCTCTTCATCACACTGACCTCAGAGACCAACATTGTTCCTGCTTCTCAGATTACAATGCTGAGGCTATGAGATGGCCCCACTGAGAGCTGGCATTAGGGCTGAGACAGCAGGATCACAGGCGGTGCCTCTGGAAATTGTGAGGGAAGTTTCAGAGGTGCAAACCTTCATTCAGGGTCATGACAGTAGGTTGAGGGGTGCGGTGACAAGATTCCAGCAGGGGCGTTTCCTGGTCAACCCTGATTTCCCTGCTAAGAGTCCTATTCAGGCTGAAGGCCAAGGAAGCCACACAGATAATCTACAACCTTTCATCACATTTAGTATCACAGAGGCACACAAACTTAGCAGACAAGCATCCCATAAGAACCAAGGTAAACTACAAATCTCCAGGGCATTCTTTCACAAGGATCCAGAACCTTCAGGAGAACCTCCAAGGGAAACAACAGTCTTTATTTAGATAATGAACTAGGTGCACTTTAGCCACAATGACATTTCAGAGATGATACCTGCATGAACTATCCTTGAACTCATACAGCAGCTCGGTGTGGATGTCACCCTGCGCTCACTCTCCCTGCCCAGGTGTGGGCCCTGCCACAAATGGCCTCCAACTCCATCTCACTGAGTCCAACACCCTCCCCTCTGCACCATCTCAGCTCTCCCTTCTCATGCACAGTCTCCAATTCATTCCCATGAGATTCATGTCTCCGTCTCTTGTCCTTGAGGATCCATTACTGGAGCTGCCATTATTGTAGACCAGAATCTCCATGTAATTTAATGCATGTGACTCTCTCCCCATTAGGACAGTTGAAGCCCCTGATGGTAAGGGTTTGCCTCATCTCTCACAGAGCCAGGGACATGGACTGTGTACTGGGCACATCTGCAGAACTGATATGCCTGCTTTTCTATTAAAAGACTCTTTCCTTCTCCATAAAGGATATATGCAGCCCAGCTCAATAATGGAAATGACACAGCCCAACATATGTATGTCCTGAGAAACTTGAGGAATCTTAACAGTGTCCACATCCAGCAACACCCTTGCATTACAAAGCATGTGAGGCCATCTCTACGTCTTCTCAAAGACTCAACAACATAGAAGCTGAACATGCTGAACATGTCAACTCATACAGCTCAGTTCATCTCACAAATAGTCGAGGTGGAGGTGGTGGGTCCTGTCACTGAGAACACCAAGGAGCTGGAGGTAGCCCATAGAACCCATGAACAGTGATAAAGGGTATCTGTGGGGGATGGACCTGGGAAAGAAGGAGGTCCTCTTGCATCCATAGGGACCTACAGAACAGAAGTGACAGGTGTGTTGGTATGACAGACAGAAGCAGAATGCCCACAGGAGCTGAAACACAATGAAGCAGGTGTCAACACCTGACCCCTTGTTCATTCATGGGTTCTAGTAGAACAGAGCATCGGTGTCAGAAAACCCTACCCTCCCATGAGGTCCCACCTATAGCCTGAAGTTACCAGATGCCACAAGGAAAAACTACTGTTGCCACACGTCACTGCACATGTTTACAAATGCAGAAAGCCAAGGAGTCCTATTCTAGAAGATTGATGGCAGTAATGCCAGTCTAATAAAGGAACGTATTCCAGAGAGGCAGGCATCTGTGTCCAGGACCCCTCTGGTGTCCTCTTCCACCAGATCTGCAGACTTTTTATTTGCACATTGAAAACAGACAGAACATGAAGGAATGAAAGAAATGACCAGAACCACACAGAGATCCATGGCCACCCCAAGGTCAAATCTCAACCTGCCATCCCATTTCTGTCCTCACTCTGCTTCCCTCCCTGAAAAAGACATCTTCTGTGCAAGGCCACAGAGACCTCTGAGGAGATGGGGATTCCTGGAGTCCTGCACGGGGCCTGGAAATGTGTTTTTGAGGGAAACACATTACCTGTGCATATTCATTGGCCTCAAGTATGTTTATCTTAATTCACAGGTAATTCAGATTTTAAATACAATATGAGTTGCAGAGCTATTTTGTGCCATTGTAAACGGGAGGTAGAAATTCTACATAATAGAACGAACAGAAACATGTCTCAATTTCAGGTGCAAAACTCCCTTAAGGTATCATGACACAAAGTACCAATTACAACTGCTCCCGGGACACAAGAGAACCTGCTCATATAAACACAACTGAAGAACTCTGTGAGGTATTGGCCCTGCAGGTAATCACTGATTCTCTCCCTTCACGACTGCAGTTCCACGTACATTTTTTTATTACATGTGCCACTTCTTGAAAATTCAGAATATTTCCACCTAGGGGACAACTGGAGAAATTCTCTCTTGTACATTTACCAACACAGAAGGACCAGTAATGAATTCTGAATTTTTTCTAAGAACCCTCAGCACTGCACAAAGCACACAATATAATGTTGGAAAGAGTTTTTATCTATTCCAGTCATGAGGCTCATAGCAGACATTCTGAACAAATTCATGGCCTACACTGAAATAGGAAAAAATGAAAATAATCAGGATAATCCCATGTAAAGAAGGTGCGGAAGGAGTCAGACGCTCCAGAAGACTTGAGGGTGCAGTGAAGTGTCATCCTCCTCAAGTTATTTCCACAAATGCTAAGTGAGAGCCACGTGGTCCTCAGCCTCCACACACTTGTGGCGTCCAGAGGCACTAGCTAACATGACGATGTTACATTGGAGAGGTCTGGAGGCTTGTGAGCACATAAATCAAACAGTAAAGACACCAGAGGACAAAGAAAACCAGACAAGGCCAGATAAAAGTTTCCAGAAAGCATTTCAACTGAAACGGGCAACAGAATTTACCTTGTCTTTCTCTGCATCCTTGGTAGAGACACAAATGATGTTTCTCATGGGAGGGAGCTGCATCACGTCTTAGGTCTCATAAAGGATGGAGGTGGATGGAGGTTGATTCTGACTTGCATAGACTGTGTAGAAGAAAATCAAACCATTCACAACATGTTTCATTATATTCAACTCATTCACACTCTCGCATCCCTTACCAGGGACAGAGCGTTTTTCATGTGCCTCAGGTGACCCTTGAGGACAAGAGGGAGTTCTGATCCTGTCTCTTGAGGAAGGTTCACAGGGCCCTGGTTCAGGTGTTTTTATAACTAATCAAGCAGCTGTGAACAGCTCAGGTCTCAACTTGCTAGAAAGTATGTTAGGGGTGTGTTTCATCCCTCAGAGAGCCCAGCACATGGTCTCTGTACAAGCTACATCCTAGGGAGTGCTATGTCTGTCAGCATGTATAAGTCCTCTTTCCTTCTCTATCAGAGACACGTGTTGCCCATCTCACTATGTGGAAATGACTGCCCATTTCATGCATGTCCTGAGAAACTTGAAGAACATTACAACGTCCTCACTCAGGCTGACCTGAAAGCCCTGTGGTGCCATCACTGCATCTTCTCCAAACACATAACAAGTAAAAGACAAAACGTGTTTTATAAGTCAACTCATACTGGTCATATCATCTTTCCACATGGTGGAGGAGGAAGGTGAGGTCCCAGAGGACTCCAGTTTGGAGAAGGTGGGGGTGACCCTAAGCCCATGGGTGGTGATAAAGGTCAGCCCATGGGGTATGACATGGGGGGCACTTCTAGGAAAGGAGGAAACATCCTGGAAACCACGTGGACCTGCAGGACAGAAATTAAACTTTTGAGATGTGGTAGGGTAAAAGGTGAAAAATCCAACACCAACATACCTGAATCCCAATGAAGCCGAATGACACATGTCTCTTTCCTCTCCACCTGGTTTCAACAGGGCAGCATCAGTGCCACTAAACTCCACCCTTCCCACTGGGTCCCACCTAGAATTTCTAAGAGTTGGAGGAGACAAAGCAGTGCATTGCTGGCAACATGGTACTAGCTGTGTCTGCAATGTGGGGAAGGAAGTGGCTAGTCTTAAAGGATCAGAGGGATAATTCCAGACTACTAAAGAAAGTCTGTTCCACACACACAGGCTTCTATGTCCAGGACTACTCTCCACCCAGCCCTTCACCACCTCAACAGCTCCGTCTTGGCATAGTAAGAGCTGAAGCGATGAGGAAGAATTTTGTTTCCGTACTGTTCATTTACATCTTTAATCCATTTCAAGTTAATTCTTGGGGTGGTATAACACAAGGTGCTAAGCTTTATTCTTATATACGTGAATATCCAATTTTCCCAGTCCCAGTTATTCAAGAGACTACCCTTCTCCACTGTGTATTCTTGACTCCCTTGTCAAATTCTAGTTGACTGTGCATGCAAGGGTTTAGTTTGGGCTCTCAATTTCCGTTCCATTGTCTTGTGTGTGTGCTTATGCCAGTGACATACCTGATTTCTTTGTGTTAGAATTCAGCTTGCAATCAAGAAGTGTGATGCCTCCTGTTTTGATCCTTCTTGCATTGGCTACTTGGGGTCTTTTTTTTGGTTCCAAATACATTTTAGGATATGTTTTTCTAATTGCATACAAATTGCATTGGAGTCTTGATAAAGATTGCACTGAATCTCTAGATGGCTATGGGTAATATGGACATTGTATCTGTATTAATTCCTCTGAAAGATGGACGTGGGATGGCTTTTCACTGACTTATCTGTTGTCCTGTTTCTTTCATCCAAATTGAATTTCTTCCATTTCTGTACATGGGTGTTACACTTTTCTGTAGAGAGATCTTTCACTTCCTTGGCTAAATTTATTCCTATAAAGTTTATTGTTTTTGATGCTATTGCAAATAGATTGTTTTCTTTTCTTCTTAGATAATTTGGTTAGTGTATAGGAAAGCTACAGAATTTGATACGGTGTCTTTCTAGTTTGGAACTTTAATGCATTTCTTGATTAGATATTAACAAGTTCTTTTACACTGAACTTTATTTCATTCTTTTACCTTACTAAAAAAATGATGTTATTTGGGAATAGCTGATACACTATGTTACATTAGTTTCAGATGAACAACATAGTGATTGGACAAGTGTATACATTCTGATACGCTAACACAGTTGTAGCTACAATCTGTCACCATGCATCACTATCCCAGTACCATTCTCAATGTTCCCTATGCTATATCTTCCATCTGTAATTTATTATTCCATAACCAGAAGCCTGCATCACCCAATCCCCTTCACATATATATGGCATCCTTGTCTTGTTCCTGATCTTAGAGGAAAATCTTTCACAATTTCATTATTGAGTATGATGTTAGATATGGGCTTCACATACATGGCCTTTCTTATGTTGAGATATGTTCCCTCTATGGGGAATTTTTAAAGAGTATTTTAGCACAAATGGATACCAAATTTTCTCAGAACTTTTTTTTGTGTCTATTGACATCGTCACAGGGTTTTCTTTTTAATTTTTAAAATGTATGGGGCGTCTGGGTGGCTCGGTTGGTTGAGCATCCGACTTTGATTCACATCATGATCTCACGGTCTATGGGTTCGATCCCCGCATCAGGCTCTGTGCTGACAGCTCAGAGCCTGGAGCCTGCTTCGGATTCTGTGTCTCACTCTCTCTCTGCCCCTCCCCTGATCATGCCTGCTCTCTCTCTCTCTCTCTCTCTCTCTCTCTCTCTCTCTCTCTCTCGCTGTCAAAAATAAATAAACATTAAGAAAATTTTTAAAAATGTATTTATTTTATTTAGTTTAAATTTATTTATGTATTTCTTTAGTATTTATTTTTTCAAGTTTTTATTTAAATTCCAGTTGGTTAGCATACAGTGTAATGTTAGTTTCAGGTATACAATGTAGTCATCCATCACATACAACACCCAGTGTTCCTCACTACTAGCGCCCTCCTTAGCCCATCACCCATTTAACCCATGCCCCTGCCCACCTCCCTTCTAGTAATCCTCTGTTTGCTATTTATAGTTAAGAGTCTGGTTTCTGGTTGATTTTTCTTTCATTCAAGTATGTGAGGAGTCACATTTATTGATTTGCATTTCTGAAACATACTTCCTTTACAGGGAAAAAACCCTACATCACGGTCAATGATCCTTTTAATGTGATGCTGAATTTGGTTTGCCTGTATATCACTGGGAATTATTCATCTATATTCATCATGGGAATATTGGTCTATAGTTTTCTGTTCAGGTAGTATCCTTTTCTGGTTTCCTACAAGGGTAATTCCATTCTCATGAAATGAGTTTATGGTGTTCATTCCTTTTGAATCAGTGAGAGGACTACCGTTATTTCTTCTACAAACGTTTGGTCACATTCACCAGTGAATCTACCTGGTCCTGGGCTTTTCTTCCCTGAGAGAATTTCGATTACTGTTTCCATTTACTTACTTTGGTTATCTTCTTGCAGTCTTCCTTTAATGGGTCTGTGCAAACCTTCTATTTTTTCCTGATACAGTCTTGGTAGGTTGTGTGTTTCTAAGAACCTATCCATTTCTTCTAGGTAGGCGGTTTGCTGGCATCTAATTTGGCCATGGTCGCCTCTTTGTCTCCTTAATGTTTCTTTGGTATCAGGTGTAATGTCTACATTTTTATTTATAATTATTTTGAGTTGGGTCCTCTCTCTGCCTTAGCATAGTCTATGTATAATCTTGAAAATTTTGTTTCACTCTTCAGAAAACCCACTTTTGGTCTTCATATTTTCTATTGATTTCATGGTCTCAGTTTCATTGGTTTCCACTCTCATATGCATTACTTCCTCCCTTTTGAGAACATTGGACATTGCAGATTGTTGTTTTTTTCTAGTTCTTTTAAGTTAAAGGTAGGTTGTTCATTTGAGTCCCAAATCTATCCCCCACTAATGCAAAACCAGTGACTCATCAGAGAACCTTCAATAGGTCTCTCCTGCCCTATTTCTCATCCTCCAAACTCTGAGAAATGGAACCAGAAAATTTATTTGAAGACACAATAGATGAAAACTTCCTTAATGCGGGGAATGAAACAGATCCAGAAGCAGGAGTCACAAAGAATCCCCAAAATATTCAACAGAAGCAGATCCACATCAAGTCACCTAGTAATTAAAATGCAAAATGCCGTGATAAAGAAAAAAATTTAACAGCAGGAAAACAAAAGATGACAATTACCTACAAGAGAAACCCCATAAGGTTATCACTGGATGATTTTCAGAAGAAACTTTGAAACTGTAAGTGAGCAGCACGGTATGGTAAAGGTGCTGAATGGATAACATCTGCAGCCAAAGAGAGTCTATCCACAACACTATCATTCAGATGGACGGAAAGATCAAGAGGTTCCCAAATAAATACTCAGGGATTTTACAACCAACAAACCACCCCTGCAAGAAATGTTAAAAGGGACTCTTTAAGTGGAAAAGAAACACCTAAAGTGACAGTATTAAAGTGCAAAACGCAAAAGCAATAAAAATGAGTATATCTGTAAAACATCAGCCAAGGTATTCGCGATATGAAAGGTTTTGAAATATGACACTACATATCTACAACACGGGAAGGAGAGGAGTAAAGAACTGGTTCAAACTTAAACAACTATCAACTTAATATAGACTTCTATATGCACAAGTGGTTAGGTACAAACCTAATAATAACCACAAATCAAACACCACCAATACATATGCAGACTATAAAGACAAGCAATTTCAACTGTGGTACTAAAGAAACCCAGCAAACCCTAAAAAAGAGAAAGAGGAGAAAGGATCAGAAAGATTCAGAAACAACAGTCATCAAGTAATAAAAGGACAAGTATACGTCTATCAATTACTTTGAAGGAAAGAGAATAAATGCTCAAATCAAAGGCACAGGGTGACAGATAGGGGCACCTGGATGGCTCAATCACTTGAGATTTTGACTCTTGATTTTGGATCACGCTATGATGCCAGGATCACCAGATTGAGCCCCAATTAGGCTCTGCACTGAGCATGGAACTTGCTTAAGATTCATCCTCACTCTCATTCTCTCTCATTCAATCTATCTTCCTTCATTCCCCCCACCCCACACTCCCATCCCTGAGCTCTCTCTCCTCTTAATAAAAGTCACTGGGTGAGAGAATGAATGAAATATAGGACCTCTCTATCCTCTACCTATAAGAGAGTAATTATAGAAGTAAATTATCAAAAGAAAACAGCAGTAGCCATACCTATATCAGACAAATAGATTTAAAAATAAAACTCTAACAAGAGAGAAAAAAGGACAGTATAATGATAAAAGGTATAATCCAATGAAAGATACAACAATTGTACACATATATGTGCTCAACCTGAGAGCATCCAATACACAAAACACTGAAAACCTAAAGTAAATAATTGATACTCATACAATCATAGAAGGGCACTTTAACACTGCAAAGATATCAAGGGAGATATCATTCCATCAGAAAATATACATTTGTGTATTTTCTTTTTTTTTTCTTTTTTTTTAATTTTTTTAACGTTTATTTATTTTTGAGACAGAGAGACAGAGCATGAACGGGGGAGGGTCAGAGAGAGAGGGAGACACAGAATCTGAAACAGGCTCCAGGCTCTGAGCTGTCAGCACAGAGCCCGACGCGGGGCTCGAACTCACGGACCGCGAGATCATGACCTGAGCTGAAGTCGGCCGCTTAACCGACTGAGCCACCCAGGCGCCCCTACATTTGTGTATTTTCTAATAACAGCATGCACATGGGTTCCAGAATTAATGAAGAAATACTCGACAAGGAACTTAGAATATCACCATGTCATTTACAAAGCGCGACGGCAGCGGCACGAGAGGATTCCTGAAGCCTACTCCAAGGGTGGCAATTACATTTGTCTAGCCTTGGAACACATAGAATAATCCTGACCGGCACACACCCTGGTGACTCCACTCAGCCCTTTGGGGAGACACCTACTCTGCTCTGGGGTAACTACCTGGAGCATCCAGGGACCTAACCCTAAACCAAATGTCTACCATAACCAGGATACTCACCCTACACCTACCCCTATATATCACACTAACACTACAACAGATGCACATTGGAGCATGTGCCCACATTTCAGCCTTACATGGAATTCAAAACACTGATGTCGCTTCGACCCTGGTGACTTCCCTGGACCGAACCATAAACCTCTCACAAAACCACGTGGCTAGGGTCCAGAAGTGGTAAAGGGTCACTCGGAATGGAACCTGGAACCTCACCATGTCACTTCCCAGGCCCACCTGCAGCTGCCCGAAAGGATTCCTGAGGCTTACCCTACCAGGGGCCATAGATTTGTGTGAAATTGGAAGCCAAAGAGTGGTCTTGACAGGCACCCTCCCTGTGCCCTCAACTCAGAACTTCGGGGAGACCACTGCACTGATGTGGGTTCAGCGCCTGGAGCCTCCTGGGACCTAACCCTAATCCTAACCCATCCCTTAAACGGAATCCTCCACCGAAGTCTAAGCCGACCTCGAACCATAACCCTATACTTGAGCCCCACTGTCGCATACGCCCTCACTTCAGACCTCGAGGGAGATCATGAGTCTCGGGTTGCAGTGGTCCTGGTGACGTCCCTGGACCGAACACTAACCCTAGCTAACCACGGGGACCCAATACCCGAGTCTGACAACACCACGTGCCAAGGGTCCAGAAGAGATGCAGGCTAACGTGGCATGGAACCTGGAACCTCAACATGTCATTTCCCAACCCGGCTACAGCTGCCAGAGAGGATTCCTGAGGCCTCCCACAACAGGGGACCAGAGAGGCTGTGGTCTTGGAAGCCAAAGATTGATCCTGAGCGGCACCCTCGCATATGCCCTAAACTCAACCCTCCGGGGAGTACACTGCACTGCTGAGGGGTCACCACCACATCCTCCTAGGAACAAACCCTAACCCTATCCCTACCCGTAACCAGAACACTCCACTGAAACCTAAGCTGACCACGAAACCAAACCCTAGACTTGAGTCACAACGTCGCATGGGCCCTCACCTCAGTGCTCAAGGAAGACCACGAGACTAGAGCCTCTTCAGCTCTGGTGACATCCGTGGAAAATATCCCTAACCCTAGCTAAGGCTCTCTCCTCATGGGGACTCAATTCCAACGTCTGACAACACCAGGTGCCTGGGGTCCAGAAGCGGTGCAGGCTCACCCGTCATGGAACCTGGAAGCTCACCATGTCGTTTCCCAGGCCCGACTGCAGCTGCCCGAGAGGATTCCAGAGGCCTCCCTGACCAGGGGCCCATTGACTTGTGTGGCCTTGGCAGCCAAAGACTGATCCTGACCGGCACCCTCCCTTGTGCCCTCAACTCAACCCTTCGGGGAGACCGCTGCCTTGCTGTGAGTTCGGGGCCTGGAGCCTCCTGGCACCTAACCCTAACCCTAAACCTACCCTTAAATGGACCCTTCCACCAAACCCTAAGCTGGCCTCAAACCCTAACCCTGAACTTGAGCCGCCCCATTGCATGGGCCCTCACTTCAGCCCTCGAGGGAGATCATGAGACCGGAGTCGCTTCGGCCCTGGCGACGTCACTGGACCGAACCCTAACCGTAGCTATGGCTCTCTCCCCATGGGGACCCAATCCCAAAGTCTGACAACACCATGCTCCTGGGGTCGATCAGCGGTGCAGGGTCACTCGGCATGGAACCAGGAAGCACACCATGTCTTTTCCCAGGCCCGGCTGCAGCTGCCCGAGTGGATTCCTGAGTCCTCCCTGACCAGGGGCCCTTAGAGTTGTGTGGCTTTGGAAGACAGAGACTGATGCTGACTGGCACCCTTCCTAGTGCCCTCAACTCAGCCTTTCGGGGAAACCACTGCACTGCTGTGGGTTCGGCGCCTGGAGCCTCTTGGGACCTATCCCTAACCCGAAACCTACCCCTAACTGGAACCCTCCCACGAAACCTAAGCCGGCCTTGAACCCTAACCCCACATTGAGATGCCCCGTCGCATGGGCCCTCACTTCATCCCTCGAGGGAGATCCCGAGACTAGAGTCGCTTCGGCCCTGGCAATGTCCCTGGACCGAACCCTAACCCTAGCTAAGGCTCCCTCCCCATCCGTACCCAACCAAATTCTGACAACACCAGGCGCCTGGGGTTCAAGGCGGTGCAGGGTCACTCAGCATGGAACCTGTAAGCTCACCATGTCGTTTCCCAGGCCCGGTTTCAGTTGCCAGAGAGGATTCCTGAGGCCTCCCCGAACAGGGACCCATAGATTTGCGTGGCCTTCGCAGCCAAAGACTAATCCTGACCGGCACCCTCTGCTGTGCCCTCAACTGAGCCATCCGGGGACACTACTGCCCTGCTGTGGGTTCAGCGCCTGGAGCTTCCTTGGACATAAACCTAACCCTAACCCTACCCTGAACCGGTACCCTCCACGGATACTTAAGCCGACCTCTAACCCTGACCTTATAATTGGACCGCCCCGTCGCATGGTCCCTCACTTCAGCCCTCCAGGGAGAACAGGAGACTGGAGGTCCTTTGGCCCTGGAGACATCCCTGGACCGGACCGTATCCCTAGGTTAGGCACTCTCCCCATGGGTACCCAATACCTAAGTCTGAGAACACCACGCACATGGGGTCCAGAAGCAGTGCAGGGTCACTCGGCATGGAACCTGGAAGCTCACCATGTCGTTTCCCAGGCCCGGCTGCAACTGCCCGAAAGGATTCCTGAGGTCTACCCGACCAGTGGCCCATGGAATTGTGTGACCTTGCAAGCCAAAGTTTAATCCTGACCGGCTCCTCCCTTGTGCCCTCAATGTAGCCCACTTGGGAGACCACTGCCCTGCTGTGGGTTCAGCACCTGGAGCCTCCTGAGTACTAACCCAAACCCTACCCCTAATCAGAACCCTCAACCGAATCCTAAGCTGATCTTGAAACCTTATCAAACACTTGACCCTCGGGGTCGACTGGTCCCTTACTTCTGCCCTCGAGGGAGATCACGAGACTGGAGTTGCTGCTTTGGCCCTGGCAACGTCCTGGATCTAACCCTAACCCTTGCTCAGACTCCCTTCCATTGGGGACACAAGGCACAAATCATAAATCTTCTATGAGAAATTTGAAGAATCCCAAAGAAATGGAAAACTTTCTGTGCTCATGTATTAGAAGAACAAACATTGTTAAGATATCAATACTAACATAGCAATTGACACATTCAGTGCAATCCCTATCAAAATAACATGAGCTTTCTTCACAGAGCAAGAACTAACAACCCTAAAATGTGTGAGGATCCAGAAAAGAAACCAAAAGCCAAAGTCATGTTGAAAAAGAAAACAAACCTGGAGACATAACTATTTTGGATTTGTGGTGTATTAGAAAGCCGCATTCATCAAGACAGTATGGTACGGGCACAGAAACAGAGACAGACGTCAATGACCAGTATATGGAACCCAGAAATATACCCTCAAACTTATGGGACTAATCTTTGATAACACAGGAAGAAGATCCAATGGAATAAAAGAGTCTCTTCAGTAAATGGTAGTAGGAAAACTGGGCAGTGTGAAGAATGAAACTGGACACTTCTTAAACGACACACACACACATACACACACACAAACCCCTCAAAATGGATGAAAGATCTAAATGTAAGTCAGGAACCATCAAAATCCTAGAGGAGATAACAGGCAATGTACCTCCTTAATCCTGGCCGCAGCAACTTCTCGCTTGTCATGTCTCCAGAAGCAAGGGCAATAAAAACCAAAATGAACTATTGGGTCCTGAAGATAAAAAGCTTCTGCACAGCAGGGGACACAATCAGCCAAACTAAAAGGCAACTGAATGGAATGGGAGAAGATATTTGCAGGTAACATATCAGATAAAGGGTTAGTATCCAAAATCGATAAAGAACTTACCACACTCAACAGTCAAAAACCAAATAATCCAGTGAAGAAATGGACAAAAGACATGAAGAGCCACTTTAAGAAAGATGACATCCAGGGGCGCCTGGGTGGCGCAGTCGGTTAAGCGTCCGACTTCAGCCAGGTCACGATCTCGCGGTCCGTGAGTTCGAGCCCCGCGTCAGGCTCTGGGCTGATGGCTCGGAGCCTGGAGCCTGTTTCCGATTCTGTGTCTCCCTCTCTCTCTGCCCCTCCCCCGTTCATGCTCTGTCTCTCTCTGTCCCAACAATAAATAAAAAACGTTGGAAAAAAAAAAAAAAAGAAAGAAAGATGACATCCAGATTGGTCACACATGAAAAGATGCTCAGTCTCACTCGTCATCACTGAAATACAAATCAAAACCAAAATGAGATATCCCCTCACACCTGTCAGAATGGCTAAAATTAACATCTCAGGAAACGACAGATGTTGGCAAGGATGCGGGGAAAGGGAACCCTTTTGCAATGCTGATGGGAATGCAAAGTGGTGTAGCCACTCTGGAAAATAGTATGGAGAGTCGTCACAAAAACAAAAAATAGAACTACACTAGGACCCAGCAATTGCACTACTAGGTATTTATCCAAAGAATACACTAACACTGACTCGAAGTGGCACATGTACTCCAATGTTTAAAGCAGCATTATCAACAATAGCTAAGTTATGCCAAGAGCCCAAATGACCACTGAAAGATGAATGGATAAAGAAGATATGGTATATTCATACAATGGACTATCACTCGGCGATCAAAAAGAATGAAATCTCGCTATTTGCAACAACGTGGATGGAACAGGACTTTATTATGCTAAGCAAAATATGTCAGAGAAAGACACACATCCTATGATTTCTCTCATCTGTCGAATTGAATAAAACTGATGAACATAGTGAAAAGACTGCAAAAATAAGATACAAATAGAGAGGGAGTCAAATGATAGGAGACTGTTAAATAGAGGGAAGAAGCTCAGGGTTCCTGGAGGGTTACTGAATAAGGGTATGGGCTAAATGGGTGATGGGCATTAGAGGTGGCCCTTGGGATGAGTATTGGGTATATTTTGTACTTGATGGATCACTAAATTCTACTGCTGAAACTGTATTCCACTATAAGGTAATTAACTTGGGCTTAAATTTAAAAAAAAGAAATATTAAAAATAAGTAAAAAATGTACCACCAGTCAAAAGAAAAGAATATTTACATCAGGCTCTTGAGTGGAAATGAAAGACTACAAGTGTTACAGACAAGAAAGGATCAGAGAAAACATCAAGAAACAATGACAAAACAACTAGTAGAATGGGACTAAATATATACCTATCAATAGTCACTCTGAATATAAATGGACTAAATGCTCCAATCAAAAGACATTGGATAGGGCGTCAGAATGGAAAAAACAAACAAACAAACAAACAAACAAACAAAAAACAATGTCTATCTAGATGCTGCCTACAAAGCCTTATTTGGACTTAAGTCTCCTGCAGATTTGAAGTGAGGGAATGAAGAAATATTTATCATGCCAATAATGTCAAAAGAAAGCCAGTAGCAATACTTATATCAGGCAAAATAAACTTTAAAACCGAGACTCTATTTTGGTACCTTTTGGGTAAATACCTAATAGTGACATTGCATGCACCCAATATTTATAGCAGAATTATCAACAGTAGCCAAACTATGGAGAAAGCCCAAGTATCCATCAACTGATGAAGGTATAAAGAAGTTGTGGTGTGTGTGTGTGTGTGTATACGTATGTATATGCATATGTACATATGTGTATGTTCATATATACATACATATGTATGTACAATGAAATATAACTCAGCTTCAAGAAGAATGAAATCTTGCCATTTGCAACGATGTGGATGGAGCTCGAATGTATTTGCTAAGTGAAATATGTCAATCAGAGAAAGACAAATATATGATTTCACTCATGTGGAATTTATGAAACAAAACACATGAAAACTAGGGAAGGGGGCAGGAAAAGAGAAGCGTGGTAACAAACCACATGAGTCTCTTAATGTTAGAGAAAAAAAAGTGAAGGTTGATGGAGGGAGATGGGTCAGCACTGGGCTAGATGGAGGACGAGTATTAAGGAGAGCACTTGTTGTGATGAGCACTGGGTGTTGTATGTAAGGGATGAATCACTGAATACTACTACTGAATCTGAGAATGCACTGTATGTCAACTAAGACTTAAATTAACTTAAATTAAGATAAATAAATAAATAAATAAATAAAGCTATAATGAGATGAAGACAGACACGATCTCATACTAAAGGGGACAGCCAAACAAGAATATCCAATGATTGTAAATTTTGATGCACCCAACATGCCATCGCCAAGTATATAAAACATTTAGCAACAACCATAAAGGAACTCATTTATAATAATATAACGATAGTAGAGGACTTTAACACATCACTCACATCAATGGACAGAATCTATAAACAGAAAATCAACAAGGAAACAATGGCTTTGAATGACACACTGGACCAGATGAATTTAACAGATATATTCAGAACACTCCATACTAAAATTACAGAGTACACATTCTTTTCAAGCGCACATGGGGCATTCTCCAGAAGTAATCACATTCTAGGTCACAAATCAGGCCTCAACAGGTGCCCAAAGACAGAGATCAGACCAAGCTTCTTTTCTGACCACAAAGCTAGGAAGGTAACCACACTCATACACATACACACACACACACACACACACACACACACACACACACACACACACACAAAGGAGGAAAGGAAACAAATAAAGGGAGGTTAAATAACATGCTACGAAATGAATGGGTCAAACAGGAAATCAATGAGAAAATACACTGAAACAAATGAAAATGAAAATACACTGGTAAAACCCTTCGGAATGTGGCAAAAGCAGTCTATGATGGAAGTATATAGCAATAGAAGTCTACCTTAAAGAGCAAGAAAAATCTCAAACAATCCTAACTTACAACTAAAGGAATGAGAAAAAGAACAGCAGAAGGAAGGAAATAATAGAGTTTAAGGAAGAAGTAAGGAATATACAAAGCAAAAAGACACTAGACCAAATCAATGAAACCAGGCGCTGGTTCTTTGAAAGCAGTAATCAACTTGAAAACCTCCTAGGCAGACTTTTCACAAAAAAAAGACAGAAAGGACTCAAATAAATAAAATCACAAATAAGAAAGGAGAAATAACAGTCAACACCACAAAAATACAATTAGAAGATAATATTATGAACAACTATATGCAACAAATTGGACACTCTGAGAAAAATGAACAAATTCCTAGAAACACACAAACTACCAAACCTGAAACGGACGATATCTAAAATCTGAAAACAGAAAGATACCACATCAGTAATTAAAAAAATCTCCCCCCAACACAAGAGTTCAGGGTTAGATGGCTTCAGTGATGAATTCTACCATCCATTTAAGGAAGAGGTAATATGTATTCTCCTCGAATTATTACAAAAAATAAAAAAGAAGGAAAACTTACAAATCCACCATATGAGGCCATCATTACCCTGATACCAAAACCAGATGAAGCCTCCACTAAAACCAAAAACTGCAGCGGCGCCTGTGTGGCTCAGTCGGTTTACTGTCCAACTCTTAATTTTGGATTAGGACATTATCTTGTGGTGCATGGGTTCGAGTCCCACGTTGGGCCCTGCCATGACAGTGTGGAGCATGACCAGGATTCTCTCTCTCCCTGTCTCTCTGCCCCTCCCTCACTTTTATGTACTCTATCTAAGGAAAGAAATAAACATTTTAAAAAATGTTAAAAAAATTTTAAATAAAACTGCATACCAATAGCCTGATGAGTATGTATGCAGAAATTCTCATTAACATACCTTCAAATTAAAGTCAACAATACATTAATAGAATCACTTACCATAATCAAGTGACATATATCCCTGGGCTGCAAGGGTGGTTCCACATTCACAGATCAATCAACATGATGCACCACAGTAATAGAAGAAAGGATAAGAACAATATGATGCTTTCAACGGATGCAAGAAAACCACCTGACAAAATGTCACATCCGTTCATGATAAAAACCCTCAGCAAAGTACATTGAGACTCAACCTACCTGCACATAATAAAAGTCATCTAGGAAAAACCCACAGCTTATCTCATCCTCAATGGGGAAAAATTGAAGGTTTTTCCTCCAAGGTCAGGGACAAGACAAGGATGACCCCTATCACCACTGTTATTCACATAGTACGGGAAATCCTAGCCACAGCACTCAGACAACAAAAAGAAATAAGAGGCATCCAAACTGGCAAGGAAGAAGTAGCACTTTTGCTCTTTGGAACTGACATGATGTGCTCTATAAAAAACATGAAAGACTACCTTAAAAATTGCTAGAATTGATATATGAATTCGACAAGTCACAATATACAGAAATCAAGCTACATAGATGTATTGCATTTTTGTACACGAATCATGAATTAACACAGAGAGAAAGTAAGGGATCAATCCCACTGAAAGGTTCACAAATACCACAAGATACCAGGAATATACCTAACCAAAAAGGTGAAAGACCTGTACTCTCAAGGCTATGAAACACTGATGAAAGAAATGGAAGAGAACACAAAGAAATGGAAATACATTTCATGTTCATGGATGGCAAGAACAAAATATTGTTACAATGTCTACACTCCTCAAAACAATCTACACATGTAATGAAATCCCTATCACACTAACAAAAACATTTGTCACAGACCTGGAACAAATAATCTCAAAATGTATGGAATGACAAAAGTCCCCAAACTGCCAAAAAAAACTTGAAGAAGAAAAGCAAAGCTGGAGACATCACAATTCCAGACGTTAGGTTATATTACAAAGCAGTACTGATCAAAACAGTATGGTACTGGCAAAACAACAACAACAACAACAACAACAACAACAACAACAACAAAACACAGAGGCATAGATGAATAGAATGGAAACCCAGAAATGAACGGACACCTATATGGTCAATTAATTCTCAACAAAGCAGGAAAGAATATCCAATGGAAAAAAAGATAGTCTTGGGACACATGGGTGGCTCAGTCACAAAAGCGTGTGATTGCGAATTCAGTTCACGCCATGATCCAGGGCAGTGCAGAGCATGCATGGGATTCTCTCTCTCCATTTCTCTCTGCCCCTGTTTTTCATGCTCTCTCTCTCTCAAAATAAATACATAAACTTAAAGTCTCCTCAACATATGGTTTTGGAAAAACTGGACAGCAACCTGCAAAACAAAACAAAACAAAACAACAGACAACTTTCTTAAAACATACACAAAGATAAATCCAACATGGATAAAGACCTATGTGTGAAACCTGAAACCATAAAAATCCCAGAGGATAATTTACACAGGCAGTATCTTATTTGACATTGCCTGTACAAATGTCTTTGTAGATATATCTCCTGAGGTAAGGGAAACACAAGCAAAAATAATGGGACATCGTAAAAATAAAAAGCTTCCATCACCAAGGAAATAATCAACAAAACTAAAACACCTACAGAATGATACTTGCAAAGACATCTGATAAAAGGTTAGTGTCCAAAATATATAAAGTTATACAGCACACAAAAAATGAGAAATCTGATTAAAAATGGGTAGAAGACACGAATAGACATTTTCCCAAGGAAGACATACACGTAGCCAAGAGACACATGAAAAGATGCTCAACAATACTGATCTTCGGGGAAATTAAATTCAAAAGTACAATGAGATAATACATCACATCTGTCAGAATGACTAAAATCAATGAATGATGAAACAGCAGTTGTTGCCAAGGATATGGGGAAAGAGGAAACCTCTTACACTGTGGCGAGGAATGCAAACTGGTGCAGCCACTCTGGAAAACATCATGGAGATTTGTAAAAACAACAACAAAACCTGGAAATAGAACTACCTTACGATCCAGCAATTTCACTATGAGGTATTTACACAAAGAATACAAAAATAATTCTTCAAAGGGATACATGCACCCTGATGTTTACAGAAGCATTTTCTACAACAGCCATATTATGGAAACTGCCCAAGCATCCATCAATGATGAATAAATTGAGATGTAGTATATGGAATGTAATTTTATTTAGCCGTAAAAGCATGAAATCTTGTCATTTGCCATGAGGTGGATAGAGGGAGAGAATGTTATGCTGGGTGAAATAAGCCTGTCAGAGAAAGACATATACCCGATGATTTCACGAACCCATGGCAATAAAACAAAACAAAGCCGGGGGGGGGGGGGGAGGAGACAGTGACAAACAAACTCTTAACTAGGAAACAAACTGAGGAGTTCCACAGCGAGGTGGGGGAATGGGTGAAACAGCTGCTGGGGATTAAGAAGTGCACCTGGGATGAGCACCGGGCGACGTGTGGAATTGTTGCTCTATATTGTACACCTGAAACTAATATTACACTGTATCTTTACTCACTGTAATTTAAATTAGAAGATAACATAAGGCTAATGACAGGTACAAACCAAGTTTTCTGTAGTTTTCAATCACTTCACTAGGTTGGAAAAATAACCATGAAATTTTTAAAAAAGCATGTATGATGTGGGGAGTTTGTGCCCTTACCTCGGTCTCTGGTTCCAGCAGGACTTGGAACATGGGTCCCAGCTCATTCTTCTAGAAGGTCCTGAGATGAGCATTTCATGTATCCACGTCCTAATTGAATGCAGCTCCCGTGCTTCTGAATTTCTGTTAGGGTTTCTTCCCGGAAACAAACCTGAATCTGGAACAAACCATCGACTGCATCTATGAGGTGATGTCATGAGACCCCGCAATCCACGAGTCCTTTAGTAAAATACGTCTTGTTCAAAAACTGTCCTGGAAGGGGTGGAATGAAACACGGGAACAGCCCAGAAAATGCAAAGGCCTGTGCAGCTCAGCAACCAGCTTGCCCAGTGAAGCCACCTGGCGCCCCCTCCTCAGCACTCAGTACAACAAGACAGCCTCTCTCTGGTGACTCAGGAGATGCCAAGTTGCTGCAAAGCTCCCAAGATCTCCCCTGGGGCTGGTGGCAGAACCTGCTGCAAATGCAGCTCTGCTGTCTGTACTGAGGCGCCAGCAGAGGCCTGAGTCCTCTGAGAGCAATAGAAGCCCTTCCTGATCTGAGGTGCCCTGGGTCAGAAAAGCAGATGGTGTGCCCTCTGCTGGCTATCACTGCCCGGCAGAGGAACCCGCCCCTCCGGGTCTGTGGTGCTCGAGCTCTCTCTGCTGACCACCATGGGAATTTCTTCAATGTTGAAGGCCCTGGTTGCTCAGCTGAGAGACCAAAGGTGCTCTGAGCAACTAAGCCTGTTCTCCACATGGGGAAGGGTTGTAGTGACAGGGCCTGGAACACAAAGAAATCTTTTCTTCTCCTTTCTTGTGAATGAAGAATGAAACAGAATTTATTAACGTAATGACATCATTTTTAATGTTTTAAGCAATGTTCACAGAAAAATAGACTGCCAATTTACACATGCTGAACAAGAAGTAATTTTATTTACCACCAAAATAATTAGGTTAGATAAAGAATGGACACCTTGAGAGAAAGAGATACCGGCTTTCAGCTATGGAATGAATGAGTCCTAGGGATACAAGGGACAGCCAATGTAATGGTGTCAATCCTGTCATAATACTGTTGCATGCTTTCACATGATAGCTACACTTGTGGTTAAGTACAACATAATGTATAGACATATGGAATGGAATGACGACAATGTATGCCTAAAACTAACACAACAAATGTGTGAACAATATTTCAATTAAAAATAGACATGCTTTACACTATCTTCAATTTCTCCTACTTTGCCAATAAACTATCATTCCTGGGGCGCTTGGGTGGCTTAGTCGGTTAAGCGTCCGACTTTGACTCAAGTCATGATTTTGCATCCATGAGTTTGAGCCCCACGTCAGGCTCTGTCCTGAGAGCTCAGAGCCTCGAGCCTGCCTCAGATTCAGTGTCTCCCACTCTCTCCCCCCTCCCCAGCTTGGGTTCTCTAAAAAAAAGAAACATTAAAAATGAAAAATCATTCCTCATTTAGAATCTGTGAATTCCCATTTATACCAGATTCTCTAACATCACCTTCTTGATGTTGAAAGCTTATCTGAAAAGTCACTAATAATATCTTTGATGACACATATGTGACAAGGTCAGAATGCAACTTACAGGGAGCTACACATCTGTTGTGAATTTACAGTATGTATCATTGGCTAATATTTCCAATGAAATGTGCTTTAGGGATACGGATGGATGAAATAATGTCCATCAGTCATATAGGTAAATATCCTATAGGACCACTATGCCTTCAATTACTAATTGCCATCTCTTCAGAATTAAAAGAAAGCTGGGACAAGAAAATGTCTTTGAATTTGATGTAAGAGAAGACTATGGTGTTTTAAAGGGTCCACCTACCTTCTGGAATCCTCAGATTTGTTGTGGACAGGAGGATAGCAACCTATGATATGGATGCACACCTCTAGTCCCAGAGGGAGGATATGGACCTTATTGTCAAATATTTTTCTATCAATATTACTAGTCCACCTCTGCCAGGTCCAGACTGCCAGACCTGGGGGCAACACAATGTCTGATGGCTGAGTCCAGAGCTTGAGGAAGGCCAGCTGGTGGGGGGAGGGGGGAAATCCAACAGGGCCTGGGGCATTGAGGGAGATGGCCCTGGGACACCTCCCCACAGGGCAGGCTCTGGGGTGTACCTGCCAAAGAGCAGCACAATCTCCCTCAAGACATCTCTCCATGACAGAACGTGAGGCTGAGCCTCACAATTCCCGAAGAAATGAGGGATACCCATCTTTTCAATTCCAATGGCCTCTGCAGAACTTGGACCCAGGGATGTTGGAGTCTTGGGGTCATGGAACTCTGATGCCCATGATACAAGCCCTTTCTGCCCCAGCACTCAGAGCCACTTCATACATCCCCTCTCCCCTGGCCCCTCTAACCCTGTCCACCTACCTGGACCAGGTCTCTACTTTCCACCTTGTACTTCCTCTTTGTCTCTGTTTCTCTCTTACCACATCTCTCTGTTTCTTCCTTTCACTCTCTAGGGAGTGGTGTAACATACAGTGCCAAGCTTTGTTCTTATACATGTGAATATCCAATTTTCCCAGCACCAGTTATTCAAGAGACTACTCTTCTCCACTGTGTATTATTGACTCCCTTGTCAAATACAAGGTGACTGTGCATGCATGGGTTTAGTTTGGGCTCTCAATTTCTGTTCCATTGTCTTGTGTGTGTGCTTATGCCAGTGACATAACTGATTTCTTTGTGTTAGAATGAAGCTTGAAATCAAGAAATGTGATGCCTCCTGTTTTGTTCTTTCTTGCGTTGGCTACTTGGGGTCTTTGTGTGATTCCAAATACATTTTAGGATATGATTTTCTAATTGCATAAAAATTGCATCGGAGTCTTGATAGAGATTGCACTGAATCTCTAGATGGCTTTGGGTAATATGGACATTGTATCTATATTAATTCCTCTGAAAGTTGGACATGGGATGGCTTTTCACTGACTTGTGTGTTCTCCTCTTTCTTTCACCCAAATTGAATTTCCTCCATTCCTGCACACAGGTTTTATAGTTTTCTGTAGAGAGATTTTCATTTCCTTGGCTAACTGTATTGCTATAATTTTTATTGTTTTTGATGCTATTGTAAATGGGATTGTTTTCTTTACTTCTTAGATAATTGGGTTAGTGTATAGGAATGATACAGAATTTGATATGGTGACTTTCTATTTTGGAACTTTACTGCATTTCTTGATTAGATATTAACAGGTTCTGTTACATTAAACTTTTTATTTCAGTCCTTTACCTTATTTAAAAAAAAAAACATGTTATTTGGGAATAGCTGACACACTATGTTACATTAGTTTCAGATGAACAACATAGTGATTGGAAAAATGTATACATTCTGCTACGCTAACATAGGTGTAGCTATCATCTGTCACCATGCATCACTACTCCAGTACCATTCTCTATGTTCCCTATGCTATATCTTCTATCTGTGATTCATACATTGCATAACCAGAAGCTTGCATCACCCAATCCCCTTCACATATATATGGCATCCTTGCCTTGTGCCTGATTTTAGTGGAAAATCTTTCACAATTTCACTATTGAATATGATATTAGCTGTGGGCTTCACATACATGGCCTTTCTTATGGTGAGATATGTTCCTTCTACACTGAATTTTAAAGAGTTTCTTAGCACAAATGGATACCAAAATTTCTTGGGACTTCTTTTGTGTGTCTATTGACATCGTCACATGAGTTTTCTTTTTATTTTTTAAAATTTATTTATTTAGTTTAGTTTAAATGTATTTATGTCTTTCTTTAGTATTTATTTTTTCAAGTTTTTATTTATATTCCAGTTGGTTAGCTTACAGTGTAATGTTAGTTTCAAATATAGAATGTAGTCATCCATCACTTACATACAACACCCAGTGATCCTCACTACTAGTGCCCTCCTTAGCTCATCACCCATTTAACCCATCCCCCTGCCCACCTCCCTTATAGTAACCCTCCGTTTGCTATTTATAGTTAAGAATATTGTTTCTGGTTGATTTTCTTTCATTCAATTATGTGAGGGGTCACACTGATTGATTTGCATTTCTGAAACATCCTTCCTTTGCAGGGAAAAAACCCTTCATCACGGTCAATGATCCTTTTAATGTGATGCTGAATTTGGTTTGCCTGTACATTATTGGGAATTATTCATCTACATTCATCACGGGGATACTGGCCTATAGATTTCTGTTCAGGTAGTATCCTTCTCTGGCTTCCCACCAGGGTAATTCCAGTGTCAGGAAATGAGTTTGGTGTTCATTCCTTTTGAATCAGTGAGACGGCTGCTGTTAGTTCTTCTACAAACGTTTGGTCAAATTCACCAGTGAATCCACCTGGTCCTGGGCTTTTATTCCCTGGGAGAACTTCGATTACTGATTCAACTTACTTACATTGGTTATCTTCTTGTATTGATACAGTCTTCCTTTAATGGGTCTGTGCAAACTTTCTATTTCTTCCTGGTACAGTCTTAGTAGGTTGTGTGTTTCTAAGAACCTATCCATTTCTTCTAGGCAGGCGGTTTGCTGGCATCTAATTTGGCCATAGTCGTCTCTTTGTCTCCTTTATGTTTCTTTGGTATAAGGCGTAATGTCTTATCTTTTATTTATAATTCTTTTGAATTGGGTCCTCTCTCTGTCTTACCATAGTCTATGTATAGTCTTGACAATTTTGTTTCACTCTTCTGAAAACCCCTGTTGGTCTTCTTCATATTTTCTATTGACTTCATGGTCTCAGTTTCATTGGTTTGCACTCTCGTATGGATTACTTTCTCCCTTTTGAGAACATTGGACATAGATTGTTGTTTTTTTTTCTAGTTCTTTGAAGTTAAAGGTAGGTTGTTCATTTGACTCCCAAATCTATCCTCCACGCATGCAAATCCAGTGGATCATCAGAGAACCTTCAATAGGTCTTTTCTGTCCTATTTCTCATTTTCAGAACTCTGAGGAATTAGGATCAGAAAATTTATTTGAAGACACAATAGATGAAAACTTCCCTAATGCAGAGAAGGAGACAGATCCAGAAGCAGGAGGCACAAAGAACCCCCAATATATTCAACAGAAGCAGACCCACACCAAGTCATATAGTAATTAAAACCCAAAATGTCATGATCAAGAAAAATTTTCACAGCAGAAAAACAAATGATGACAGTTACCTACAAGGGAAACCCCATAAGGTTATCACTGGATGTTTTTCAGAAGAAACTTTGAAACTGTAAGTGACCAGAATGGTATGGTAAAGGTGCTGAATGGAAAACATCTGCAGCCAAAGAGAGTCTATCCACAACACTATCATTCAAATGGGAGGAGAGATCAAGAGGTTCCCAAATAAATACTCAGCGAGCTCAACACCAACAAACCACCCCTGCAAGAAATGTTAAAGGGGACTCTTTAAGTGGAAAAGAAACACCGAAAGTGACCATATTAAAGTGCAAAATGCAAAAGCAATACAAATGTGTATATCTGTAAAACATCAGTCAAGGTATTCGGGATATGAAAGGTTTTGAAAGAAGAACAACTACATAGCTATAACACGGGGAGGAGAGGAGTAAAGAACCGGTTCAAACTTAAGCAACTATCAACTTAATATAGACTTCTATATGCAGAAGTGGTTAGGTACAAACCTCATAATAACCACCGAACAAACACCACTAATACATATACAGAGTATAAAGATAAGCAATTTCAACTGTGAAATTGTGATGAAACCCAGCAAACCAAAAAAAGAGAAAGAGAAGAAAGGATCAGAAAAATTCAGAAACAACCAACATCAAGTGATAATAGGACAAGTACATGTCTATCAATTACTTTGAATGGTATCAGAATAAGTGCTCAAATCAAAGGCAACGGGTGCCAGATAGGGACAAGTGGATTACTCAATCGCTTGAAATTTCGAATCTTGATTTCAGCTTAGTTATGATCCTAGGATCATGGGATTGAGCCCCAATTGAGCTCTGCACTGAGCGTGGAACTTGGTGAGGATTCATTCTCATTCTCATTCTCTCTCTCCCTCTTTCTCTCTTTGTCTCTCTCTTCCCCCATTCCCCCCACCCCGCCCTCCCATGCCTGTGCTCTCTCTCTTCATAATAAAAAGCACTGGATGATAGAATGAATACAATATAGGACCCATCTATTTCCACCTACAAAAGACTAGTTAAAAAACAAAAGTATCAAAAGAAAACTGCAGTAGCCATACCTATATCATAAAAAATAGATTTAAAAAGAAAACTGTAACAAGAGACAAAGAAGACACTATACTAATAAAAAGTACCATCCAGCAAAAAGATAGAACAATTGTAAACATATAAGCGTTCAACCTGAGAGCATCCAAATACACAAAACAGTCAAAACCTAAAGAACTGATAGTCATACAATCATAGTGGGGCACTATAACACCCAAATGACATCAATAGAAAGATCATTCCATCAGAAAATCAACAAGAAAGTAGTGACTTTGAATGATAGAGTAGACCAGATGGACTTAAACCTTATATTTTAGACATTCCAGCCTAAAACAGCACAATACACATTCTTTTCATGTGCACATGGAATATTCCCACACTCGATAAAATATTACATCATAAAACAAGCCAAAACAAAATCAAACAGATCGACGTCATACCATGTGTCTTTTCAGACCACAATGCTATGAAAGTAGAAGACTACAACAAGAAAAAAAATCTTGAAAAGGTGCAAAAAAATGGAAGTTAAATAACATGCTACTAAACAATCAATACCTAAACCAAGAAATCAAAGACAAAATCCAAAATGACATGGAAACAAATGAAAATGAAAACACAGCAATCCAAATTTCTGTAAAGCAAGAAAACTGGTTCTACCAGGGAAGTTTATAGCAATACAGGTCTGCCTCAAGAAAAAGAACACCCTGAAGTAAACTCCATGAACTTATAACTATAAAAGCCAGACAGAGGACAACAAACACAACCCACAAACAGCAGAATGAAGAAAATAATTCAAATCAGAGGAGAAATAAATGATATCAAGATTAAAAGTATGCAACCCAAGGAAAAAAATGGATACGGCAATAAGTGAAATCCTACCACACCGAGAGAGGGCAGGGTGATGGCATGAAACACTCCACAACCAAGCTGGAATGGGGCGAGGCAAAACAACCTCCAGTGCAGGGAGACAGGGGTGATAAAATGAACGCAATCTCTCACAGATGGAGGGCGGTGTCCTAAATGAACAACCTCCCGCTCCAGGTGGGAGTGCAAATAAGACCTACTTCTTGTTGAAGCCCTAACCCTAACACTAACCCAAATCCCAACAAGTCCTAAACCTAACAGCTAACCATAACCATAGCCCTAATACTAAACCCTGCCCCTATCCCTAGCTCTAAACCCAACCCTAACCCTACAGAACCGTAAAAGTAAACATATCCCGTACTAACCCTAACCCTCTTACCCTAATCGTAAACTCTAATCCTAAAACCCTAACCCTATTGCTCTAACTCTACCTGCTAACCCAAAAATTGTAAACCCAAAAACTAACACTAACCCTAACCATAAAATTCTAACACTAACCCTAACGCTAACCCCTAATCCAATCCCCTAACCCATAACCCAAACCAAAGTCCTAGACCTAGACCTCACCTTACTCCTAAACCTAACGCAAACCCTAACACTAACGCTAACACCTAACCCTAACTCTACCATCAACCATAACCCTAACTCTCAAACCCAAACCATAACCCTAAACCTAAGCCTAACCCAAGTCCAAAGCTAATGCCTAAACCTAACTCTAACTCCAAACCCTAACACTTAACCATAATCCAAAACACTAACCATAACCCTAAACCCAACCTTAATGCATAAACCTAATTCTAGCCCCTAACACTAACACCTAACACCAACCCTAACCGTAACCCTAACCCCTAACACCAAACCCAATCCCAAACCCTAACCCAACACACATGACACACAAGAATGGTGTCACCTCGGCACTGGTGAAGTCCCTGGACAGAACATTAACCCTAGTTAAGGATATCTCTGAATGGGGACCCAATTCCTATCTCTGAGAACACCACAAACAATGGGCACAAAGCGGTGCAGGATTACTTGGCATGGGACATGGAACATCATCATGACATTTCCAATGCCCGCATGATGCTGCACAAGGGGGACAATGAGACCCAACTGAAGATGGCACACACAGCTGGCCCTGGATCACAAAGATTAAGCCTGAACAGACCGCTCCAATGAGGCCTACACTCAATCCTCTGGGAAGACCACTACCCTGCAACGTTTCAGTGCTTGGAGATTCCTGGGACCTAACCCTAACCTTAACTGTGAAACTCACATACCGCTCAAACTAAGCCTCATCCCAACTCAAACCTAACCCTGCACATGACCCGCACCCGCGCATGGACCCTCATTCAGCCTTCCAGGGTGATCATGGCAATGATGTCGCTTCGGCCCTGGCAACGTCCCTGGACCGAAAGTTAACCTTGGCTAAAGCTTTCTCCTAATGGGGACCCAATTCCTAAGTCTGAGCACATGACGGACATGGGCTTCAGAGCGGAGGAGGATTACTCAGCATGGAACCTGGGATAACACAAGGTCATTTCCAAAGACCAGAAGGAGCTCCACAGGGGACTTCCTGAGGTCTAAGCAAGGAGTAGCCCTGGCACCCAAAACTCAGCCTGACTGGGACCCTCCTTAGACCCCTCTACTCAGCCCTGCGGGGGGACAACTGACCTACTGGGGGTATAGTGCCACGAGCCCCCTGTGACCAAGCCCTAATCTTAACGGTGACCCACAGTATATACGTGAACCTAAACCTCACCTCATCTTTAACACTCACCCTAAACCTGACTCGCACCATGCATGTGCCCACACATCATTGACACAGGCAGATCACAGGACTGGTGTCAATTAGCCCTAGAGATTTCCCTGGCCCAAAGCCTAAACGGAACTAAGGCTATCTCCACATGCGGACCGAATACCACAGTTGTATGGCATTGGGAGCCAGAGACTGATGCTGGTTTGCTCCCTCCCTGTGCCCTAAACTCAGCTCTTCGCAGAGACAACTTCACCACTGTGGGTTCGGCGCCTGGAGCCTCCTGGGACCTAACCCTAACCCTA